>NW_015169867.1:42964-61542 GCF_001447785.1 Gekko japonicus | reverse complement strand
CCCCCCGCTCGCTCCCACGGGCCCTCCCAGCCTGCCTGGCCCGCCGGCCTGCCGCTTCCCTGGGGCTCTTGAGCCAGGCGCCCTCTTCTACCGCCGCTGTGGAGTCCTGT
The DNA here is from genome assembly GCF_001447785.1 of Gekko japonicus. Classification (NCBI taxonomy): domain Eukaryota; kingdom Metazoa; phylum Chordata; class Lepidosauria; order Squamata; family Gekkonidae; genus Gekko; species Gekko japonicus. Next base: position 61,432 of record NW_015169867.1, on the reverse strand, counting down.
GAGCAAAAATTCTACTTTGGGAGCTGCTCCTGGCATGAGAGCTGTGAGCCGCTGATTCGGCTGCTGCATCTGCTCTGGAGCCCCATCCTCCCGGAGCTGATGCTTCCCTGGGGCTCTTGAGCCAGGCGCCCTCTTCTACCGCCGCTGTGGAGTCCTGTGAGCAAAAATTCTACTTTGGGAGCTGCTCCTGGCATGAGAGCTGTGAGCCGCTGATTCGGCTGCTGCATCTGCTCTGGAGCCCCATCCTCCCGGAGCTGAGACAAAAATCTGTGAGCTGGAGGCTTAAAAACGGTGAGCTGGCTCACACTCACTCAGCTGAGAGGGAACACTGCTCTGGATCTCCCCGGCCTTCTGTTCACAGCTGCTTGGCAAGGAGGCCCCGGCTGCCTGTCCGGCCTCCTCTCTCCCTCCCTCCCTCCGAGACTGAGTCCAAAAGCGAGCTTTGGCTCCCCCGCCTGGAACACCTGCCTGGGTCAGAAGGTGCAGCTGGACTCGAACCCAGCCAGGGGGCAGGAGGAGGCACATCTGCGGGGGGCCCTCCCCGTTCCGATGGGGGTCAGGCTGCTCCTGAGTTGTGTTCGCCTCCTCCTGGGGGCACAGCGTCCCCTGCAAGGCCCCTTCTCCCCCCACAGCCCCCTGCAGACCGCCTCTTGGGGAGGGGCTTCGACACGGAGGTTCTGGAGTCATAGAATCACAGAGCCTTGGGAGGGGCCCTAAAGACCATCTAGTCGTCCGACCCCCTGCCCGATGCAGGACCGGCCTGAAGCATCCCTGACCAGTATCCGTCCAGCCTCTTCTCAACAGCTGCCAGTGAAGGGGAGCTCACCACCACCTCCCCAGGCCGCTGATTATTCCACCTGTGAACCACCCTGTGACCGTGAAAAAGTGTTTCCTGATATGTAATTCCTGCCTGTAATTTAAACCTGTTGCTTCCGGTCCTCTCCTCTGCTGCCAACTGGAACAGCTCCTGGCCCTCCTCCCAATGACCGCCTGTCCCCCCTCAATCTCCTCTTCTCCAAACTAAGCATTCCCAAGAATTAGTAGGCACATAGATGAACAAAACCTATTGAGGCAGACTCAGCATGGGTTCTGTAAGGGAAGATCATGTCTCACTAACCTGTTAATGTTCTTTGAGGGGGTGAACAAACATGTGGACAAGGGGGATCCAATAGATATTGTTTACCTTGACTTCCAGAAAGCTTTTGATAAAGTTCCTCATCAAAGGCTACTAAGTAAGCTCAAAAATCATGGGATAAAAGGACAAGTCCTTTTATGGATCAAAAACTGGCTAATTAAGAGAAAACAGAGAGTGAGTATAAATGGGCAGTTCTCTCAGTGGAGGGGGGGACCTGAGGGCACCTGGTATTTCTGGCCACTGTGTGACACAGAGAGTTGGACTGGAGGGGCCTTTGCCCTGATCCAACATTGGTGTCTCTTGTGTTCTTATGTTCTTAAGGCCCTCAGCCTTCCCTCATAGGGCTCCGTCTCCAGACCTCCTCCTCGCTCTCCTCTGCACCCTCTCGATTTTGCCCACATCCTTGGGTGTGCGTTCAGGCCCAAGCAGAGTTCAGACAGTGTTCCCCGACCTCTGGACCTCAGAGGGTTAGCCGAGGTGCAAGGGGAGGCACAACGGCCAGTCACAGGCAGTGTTCCCTCTAAGCTGAGTTCGTGTGAGCCAGCTCACAGGTTTTTTAGCCTCCGGCTCACACATTTTTGTCTCAGCTCAGGAAGGGATGGCTTCGGAGCAAACGAATTGATGCAGCCGCCAAATCGCTCGCTCACAGCTTTAATGCCAGGAGCTCACCAAGTAGGATTTCTGCTCACAAGAAGACTCCACAGCTCAGAGGGAGCCTTGCCCACCTCCTCAGAAGCTCAGCAGGCCTCTCGAAGCTGCCCCTCAGCTGCGGCAGGAGGGTGGGTTTCTGTGCAGGTGCGCTGGGGGACTGTGGCAGACTGTGGCTCTTGACGCTTGTGTTGTGGCTGAGGCCAGTGGCTGGAGAGCCACACTTAAAGGCTGATGGGTGGATTGACCTGGAGAGTCTGAATAGGGAGGAAAGAATGCCGAAGGGCCGGCCCAAGCTTATTTTGCACCCTAGGCAGGGATCCCTTCTGGTGCCCCCCTCCCCGTGCGCCCACCAATTTTAAAAAATAAATGCATTTTAGGAAGAATGAAAAACACAAATAATCAAGAAACTCCCAGACTACGGGGCCAGGTGCAGTTTGGCACCCCTAAGGGCCGGCCCGCTCTAGGCGATCGCCTAGTGAGTGAGCCGGCCCTGAGAATGCCTGCAATCATAGAACAATACAGTTGGAAGGGACCTCCGGGGTCATCTAGTCCAACCCCCGACACGATGCAGGGAATTCACAAATATCTCCCCCCACCACCCCCAGCAGTGACCCCTGCTCCATGCCCAGAAGAGGGAGAGAAGAAATCCTCTCCAGGATCCTTGGCCAAACCGGCCTGGAGGAAATTGCTTCCTGACCCCAAAATGGCAACCAGCATGTAAGAAATGGTCACGAGAACTTGGCAGTGAGGCAACCCTTCCTGCCCTCCCTTTTTGAGATCTGCTGAATTTCACAGAATCCGCATGGCTGTCGGATGGGGTCATCTAGTCTCTGCTTGAGAAACCTCCATAGAAGGAGAGCCCACCGCCTCCTCCCGAGGAAGCCCGCTCCTCTGAGGAACCGCTCTAAACGGTCAGGGAGTCCTTCCCCATGTTTAGCCGGAAGCTCTTCTGGTTCAATTTCAAATCAAACTAAACTAGAGAGCCATGGTTGTTTGTCAGCGGCCATATTCTCTCTCCGAAAGGGCTGGCCCTCGGGGATGAGTGGCGGTCAGTCCAGGACAGCCTGAAGGGAGCCCGTCTGCACACGCTGAACTTGTGGAACTCCTTGCAAGGAGATGCCACGATGGCCACGCGCTTGGTGGTGGGAAGGGCCACCGAGTTGCCGCTGACTCAGGGAAACCCGGCAGGCTTCCGGGGCAAGAGGTGGACGGAGGTGGGGTGCCCTGGCCTGTCTCTGCGTAATGACCCTGGGCTTCCTTAGTGGTCTCCCGCTCGAGGACTCACCCGGGCCGACCCTGCTTGCCTTCGGAGAGCTGATGAAACGGAGCAAGCCTGAGCCGTCCAGGTCCGGGCGGCACTCGCTTGGGGGGCTTTAAATATGGCGCGAGGTCTGTCGTGGCCGTCTTGCTTCTGCAGACTGTGCAGAGACCGCTGCTCTGAGTGTAGGCGGATTGGGAGCAGGAGGGCGGGAAGGGCGGAGCAGGAGGGCTCTTTGTGGCCCTTTCTTAGGCGCCCGTTTTGGGGTCAGGAAGGGATTTTCCTGGAGGCCAGACTGGCCCAGGGGTCCTGGAGGCTTTTTCGCCTTCCTCTGGGCACAGGAGGTTCTCAGAGAGAGGCCAGGTGGCCCCATCGGACAGCCATGCGGATCCTGTGGCCTTAGTCAGACCACGAGAGGGAGGGGTTGCCTCAGGGCTTAGTTCTCATGGTGGCCCTTCCTCACACGCCCAGGGCAATGCCGGTGGCCACTCTGGGGTCAGGAAGCCATTCTTCTCCAGGCCAGTTTGGCCCCCGGGGATCCTGGAGGTTTTTAGTCATCTCCTGGGCATGGAGCAGGGGTCACTAGGGGTGCGTGGAGGGGGGAGGTATTTGTGAATTCCCTGCATTGTGCAGGGGCTTGGACTAGATGACCCCGGAGGTCCCCTCCAACTCTAGGATTCTATGATTCTAAGTAGGAAAACCAGGGGAACATGGTCTGAGATGACAGGCCAACGTATGTGTAATGAGTTTATTATGGACTTATATATTCCTATCTATGTATCTATCTATCATCTATGTATCTATCTATCTATCAGCTATCTATCTATCTATCTATCTATCTATCTATCTATCTATCTATCTATCTATCTATCTATCTATCTATCTATCTATCTATCTATCTATCTATCTATCTATCTATCTATCTATCTATCTATCTATCTATCTATCTATCTATCTATCTATCTATCTATCTATCTATCTATCTATCTATCTATCTATCTATCTATCTATCTATCTATCTATCTATCTATCTATCTATCTATCTATCTATCTATCTATCTATCTATCTATCTATCTATCTATCTATCTATCTATCTATCTATCTATCTATCTATCATCTATCAATCTACCTATCATGTATCTATATCTATCCGTCTGTCTATCATGTATCTATCAATCTATCATCTATCTATCTATCTATCTATCTATCTATCTATCTATCTATCTATCATCTATCTATCTATCTACCTACCTACCTACCTACCTACCCATCTATCTATCTATGATCTATCTATCATCTATCTATCTATCATCTATCAATCTACCTATCTATCATGTATCTATATCTATCTATCCGTCTGTCTATCTATCATGTATCTATCTATCATCTATCTATCTATCTAGCTATCATCATCATCATCATCTATCAATCTGTCTATCTATCTGTCTACCTATCTATCATGTATCTATCTATCATCTATCTATCTATCTAGCTATCATCATCATCATCATCTATCAATCTGTCTATCTATCTGTCTACCTATCTATCATGTATCTATCTATCATCTATCTATCTATCTAGCTATCATCATCATCATCATCTATCAATCTGTCTATCTATCTGTCTACCTATCTATCATGTATCTATCTATCATCTATCTATCTATCTAGCTATCATCATCATCATCATCTATCAATCTGTCTATCTATCTGTCTACCTATCTATCATGTATCTATCTATCATCTATCTATCTATCTAGCTATCATCATCATCATCATCTATCAATCTGTCTATCTATCTGTCTACCTATCTATCATGTATCTATCTATCATCTATCTATCTATCTAGCTATCATCATCATCATCATCTATCAATCTGTCTATCTATCTGTCTACCTATCTATCATGTATCTATCTATCATCTATCTATCTATCTAGCTATCATCATCATCATCATCTATCAATCTGTCTATCTATCTGTCTACCTATCTATCATGTATCTATCTATCATCTATCTATCAATCTATCAATCTGTCTATCTATCTATCTACCTATCTATCATGTATCTATAGCTATCTATCCGTCTGTCTATCTATCTATCTCGACTTGTCTCCAGCCCTCCTCACATTTGCAGGCTCAGGGTGGGTACCAACGTAGATGTACCCGCAATTAATGCAGATTTACAAATTAAATCCCATTACAACAATCAATTAAAATCCATAAAAACTTCAGCCTTAATTCACTAAACTCGCCAGCGTTTAAAACAGCAGTGTGCCTCTGGCTTCCAGGGGGGGGGGGGAGGCCGCCTCCACTAAAGGGCTCCATCTTGTAGGCCCTGTGGAACGGTAATAGCTCCCGCAGGCCCCCCCCCCCCCCCCCCACTCTCCCCCCCCCCCCCGATCGATCTCTACAGTAGCTCATCCCGCCAGGCAGGGGGCAGGGTCAAGAAAGCCCGAGCCCTAGTCGAGGCAAGTCGGGGAGATCCCCCTGGGGCCACGGGACTGTCAGGAGATTATAGACCAGGGGTGTCGAACTCATTTGTTACAAGGGCCGGATCTGACATAAATGAGACCTTGCTGGGCCCAGGCCACGTGTGTGTGTCATGAAAGGTAATGCCAGGTAGCGGAGATATAAACGTTATAAAGGACACAGACACAAAGATTTTTTTAACTTAAAACCTTCCTTAAAACATCAGCACTCTTGCAATATTTTATTTAGCTGTATCTGATAACCGACATCTCTTGCTCTGAATTATTGCATCAAAACGTCTGTGCCGTCGCAGTCTTGAGTAGGGCTGTTCAGGTGTGCGTATCTGTAAGCTGCAAACCTACTTTTGATTTATTGGCATCCACTGCAGAAATCTCAGGCTCAGAGTTCCGAGTCGAGGACCCAGGTTAAAACATGGAATGGCTGAGCGAGTGAGAGAGTCTGGCGAAGCAAGCGATGATGCAGCAGCAGCAGCAGCAGAACTGGAAGCGGGAGACGGCCATTTCCACTGTGGGCCTGACGGAAGCCCTCCGGGGGCCTGATCCGGCCCCCAGGCTGCATGTTTGACACCCTATTATAGACTGATCACAGTATTTGCTGTTTGTTCATACTTTCCTCTGGGCACAGAGCGGCACTCAGTGGGGGGAGTGGGGGTGGCAGCTACGAATTTCCTGCCTTGTGCAGGGGGTTGGACTAGATGACCCTTGGGATCCCTTTCCAGTGCTATGGTCCCTACATTTCTGTTAATGCAGGCAGCACAGGAAGCCCTTCTGGTCTCCCTCCTCCTCCTCCTCTGCTTCTGGATTTCACTGCAGGCCCCAGAAACAGGCAAGGTGAGACAGTTTGGTGGATCGCTTAGAGACCCGGGTTCAAATTCCTGCTGGGTGCCCCTGGGCTGGTCGCGCTCTCTCTCTCTCTCTCTCTCAGCTTGGCCTACTGGGGGGTCCCATCGGGGGCCCTTCCCCTGCCCTCTTGGCTGTCTTGCTGGTCTCTGGGCACCCACGGTCACCCACAGCCAACAGGTGAGGAAGGGCCCGGCTTAGCCAAGCAGTGAAATGGGGTCAGAACCCTTGAGCTGCCCAGTTGAGCCCTGGCTGTAGATAACAAGATAGGGGGGGACTGCTGGGGGGGGGGCTTCTCCTGCACTGGGCCTCTGGCATCAGCAGTGCCCACAGCTCTGAGTCTTCCATGACAGGACCCCCAAAGTCTGCACGGGTAGAAATGGAGCCATTTGGGCAAGAAACCCCCTGGCCTAGAACCCGCCACCACCTGCCTCGGGTTGCAATTATTCAGAGATCAGGGAATAGTCCTCTGCAGATGCTCAGGGGAACTCGTGTCTTCACACGGCCCAGGACTGTCACAGAGAGGGGCTGAGCGCCTCTGTCCTGGTGCTGAGCTGCAAAGGCTGACGGCTCCTTGGGCACAAACAGCGGCTGTCAGTCCACGGCAGCCATTCCCGTTCCCGCCCTTTTTACACCTGCACTCCAATCCTCCTCCCAAACATTGGTTTGGAAACACACACACCCCACGGTGATGCGTGTGCCACGTGTGCGGGACAGAGGTGGTCTGGAAGGGCGGCTGGGGAAAGGGTAGATTCACCACCACCACCACCAGCCCCCTGCTGCCCAGGCCTGGTGTCGCAGTTCAGAGTGGCAGACTCTGATCTGGAGAGCCGGGGTTTGAGTCCCCACTCCTCCTCCTCCACATGCAGCCAGCTGGGTGGCCTTATAATAATATAATATTTCAATTTATTAATCACTCAGTCCTGCAGAGCTGCCGGCTCTGAGCGATTTACAGTTACTCATTTTCACAAAGGGACTAACAATGATGAGGGTAAGGGAGGACAACATATATAAATCTTTAAATCACACATGTTCGCAGCCGATGGGGACTTTGTTCAGCTGTAGGCTCAGACATGTTCCAACGGCATTTTTTCACTCGGAGTGGCTTGATGTTGTCAAGCTTTCTCCAGGACTGCTTTGAGTCACAGCGCAGCACTGCCACCGCCTGGCCGGACGGCCCATTACAGGCTTTTTGATGCCGAAGAGATCTTTCTAGGCTTTCGATCTTATGAGCTGGACCTTCCGTTCGCCAGCTAACACCTCCCCCACCGAGGGGTTTAGTGTGCCCACCCTCTCAAAGGAGTGGTACCCATTTTATCTACTCGCCAAAGCTTTCAAACCGCTGGGTGGACGGCGAGCTGGGGACAAGGCTGGTAGCTCACACCAGCACGGGGCTAGAACTGACAGCAGCTCTATTCAGCTCAGATGTTTAACCAGAGGATAACCTTGGGTCGGTCACGGTTCACTCAGAGCTCTCTCAGCCCCACCTGCCTCACAGGGTGTTTGCTGTGGGGAGAAGAAGGGAAAGGAGATTGTAAGCTGCTCTTACAAGGGTGGGGTATAAATCCAACTTTTCTTCTTCTTCTGTGAGAGGGCTTCTGGTGTCCTAGCCCCACTGCTGGACCTCCTGAGGGCCCCTGGTATTTCTGGCCACTGTGTGATACAGAGAGTGTTGGACTGGAGGGGCCTTTGGCCTGATGCAACTTCGGCTTCTTTTATGTTCTCTAATGTCTGGGGCAAGGGATGCTCTGTATTCTTGGTGCTTGGGGGGTGGGGGACAGTGGGGAGGGGCTTCTCGTGTCCTGGCCCCACTGCTGGACCTCCTGATGGCCCCTGGTATTTCTGGCCACTGTGTGACAGACAGAGTGTTGGACTGGATGGGCCTTTGGCCTGATCCAACATTGGCTTCTCTCTTCTCCTCCTCCTCCTCCTTGTCCTCCTCAGTGCATCGAGATCAGTCATGTCTCCTCAGACTGCCAGGGTCTCTGCAGGGTCTCAGGGTCTTTACCATAACCTTTTAACTGGAGGTACAGCCAGGATCGAACCCAGGACCTTCTGCACACCAAGCAGAGGTTCTGCCACTGAGCCACGGCCCCTCCTCTCCTCAGTGACCTCGACCCGACCCTGCCAGATGGGCTCCCCTAAGACTGGTGCTCATCTCCCCCCCGTCACCCGCTGCATGGCCATAATGCTCCTCCAGAGCCTCCAGAGACCTGCAAAGGGGGCCGGGGTTGCTAGGAGAAGAGTTGTCTCCCTGCAGGTCCCAGAGGTATCCAGAGGCAGCCATGACAGGGCGGGGAGGTGGTGGGGATGAGGCACTGACTCGCCCTCACCGGGTGATCTGAGCAAGGAGGAGAGGATGTCTTAGCCGCTTTGGGTCCCCGTTAGGGAGGAAGGCCAGGTACACATGAATTAAATAAATCAATAAACACAAGAACACCAGAAGAGCCCTGCTGGGTCAGACCAGGGAGGGTCCCTCTAGTCCAGCCTCCTGTCTCACTCAGGGGCCCGCCAGTCCCTCTGGAGTGCCATCAACAGGGCAGAGAGGCCGAGGCCTTCCCCTGAGAAGAACCTCAGAAGAGCCCTGCTGGGTCAGACCAGGGAGGGTTCATCTAGTCCAGCCTCCCGTCTCACTCAGGGGCCAACCAGTTCCTCTGGAGGGCCAACAACAGGGCAGAGAGGCCGAGGCCTTCTCCTAATAAGAACCTCAGAAGAGCCCTGCTGGGTCAGACCAGGGAGGGTCCTTCTAGTCCAGCCTCCCGTCTCACTCAGGGGCCAACCAGTTCCTCTGGAGGGCCAGCAACAGGGAAGAGAGGCCGAGGCCTTCCCCTGATAACAACATCTGAAGAGCCCTGCTGGGTCAGACCACGGATGGTCCATCTAGCCCAGCCTCCCGTCTCACTCAGGGGCCAACCAGTTCCTCTGGAGGGCCAGAAACACCAGTGACATGGCTAGTGACATGGCTAGTGACATGGACTGCCTGACAAGGTCTCGAGATAGCAAGAGGAAGGTTGCAGGCTTAACTTGTATGAGAAATTACAGCTGTCTCTATATAAATGCTAGGAGTGTCCGAGGTAAAATCGGGGTGTTGGAGTGCTTGGTGTTGGAGGGAAAAATAGACATTGTGGGTATTTCAGAAACTTGATGGGATGAGGAAAATCAGTGGGATACAATGATTCCCGGTTATATATTATATCGGAAGGATAGGGGGGGGAGGGTTGGAGGTGGGGTAGCTCTGTATGTCAGAGAGGGTATAAAGTCTAGAAAGATTGAGAGGCTAAGTGAATTGGATTCGCTTCTGGAAGTTCTATGGGTTGAAATAGGGGGGGCAAAAGGAAACTTAACACTGGGAGTTTGTTATCGCCCACCAGATCAAAAGATAGAGGAGGATTATAAAATGATGAATGCCTTAAAGATAGCAACTAGACAAAAACACTGTGTAATAATAGGTGATTTTAACTACCCACACATTGATTGGGTCAATATGTGTTCTAGCCGGGAAAAAGAGATTGAGTTTCTAGACACTCTAAATGACTGTGCTATGGAGCAGATGCTCACGGAACCTACCAGGGGAGAGGCGATCCTTGATTTGGTCCTAAGTAACACTCAAGACCTGGTGAGAGATGTAAAAGTGATTGCACCACTTGGGAACAGTAATCATAATGTTGTTGAGTTCATCATTTGTACAAATAGAGAATTGGCCAAAAAGACTCACACAACCATTTTTAACTTTAAAAGGGGTAATTTCTCTGATATGAGGGGACACGTGGGGAGGAAACTGAAAGGAAAAGTAGAAAGGGTCAAAACAATTGGGGAAGCTTGGGATCTATTTAAAACTACGATCCTAGAAGCTCAAAAAATATATATTCCGCAGGTTAGGAAAGGCACAAACAGGTATAGGAAAAAGCCTGCATGGTTAACAAACAGAGTAATGGAGGCTGTAAAAAGTAAAAAGAATTCCTTTAAGCAGTGGAAAGCTAGTCACAGTGAGGCTGATAAAACGGAACACAGGCTATGGCAAATAAAATGCAAGTCTGAGGTCAGGCAGGCAAAAAGGGAATATGAGGAGCATATAGCAAAAAACGTAAAAACCAACAATAAAACTTTCTTCAAATACATTAGAAACAGGAAACCAGCCAGGGAGGCAGTGGGGCCCTTGGACGACCAAGGGGTAAAAGGAGTATTGAAGGATGATAGGGAAATGGCTGAGAAGCTAAATGCATTTTTTGCCTCCGTCTTCACTGTGGAAGATGAGAAGTGCTTGCCCACTCCAGAACCACTGATTTCAGGAGGGGTGTTGAAAGACCTGAGTCAGATTGAGGTGACGAGAGAGGAGGTCCTAAAACTGATAGACAACTTAAAAACTGAAAAATCACCAGGCCCAGATGGCATACATCCGAGAGTTCTGAAAGAACTCAAATGTGAACTTGTAGATCTCCTGACAAAGATATGTAATCTTTCCTTAAAATCTGCCTCCATTCCTGAGGATTGGAAGGTAGCTAATGTCACTCCCATCTTTAAAAAGGGTTCCAGAGGAGATCCGGGAAATTACAGGCCAGTCAGTCTGACGTCGATACCGGGTAAATTGGTGGAAACCATTATTAAGGAAAGAATTAGTAGGCACATAGATGAACAAAACCTATTGAGGCAGACTCAGCACGGTTTCTGTAAGGGAAGATCTTGTCTCACTAACCTGTTAGTGTTCTTTGAGGGGGTGAACAAACATGTGGACAAGGGGGATCCAATAGATATTATTTACCTTGACTTCCAGAAAGCTTTTGATAAAGTTCCTCATCAAAGGCTCCTAAGTAAGCTCAAAAATCATGGGATAGAAGGACAAGTCCTTTTATGGATCAAAAACTGGCTAGTTCATAGAAAACAGAGAGTGAGTGTAGGTGGGCAATTTTCTCAGTGGAGGGTGGTAAGCAGTGGGGTACCGCAGGGATCAGTACTTGGTCCACTGCTTTTTAACTTGTTCATTAATGATTTGGAGATGGGAGTAAGCAGTGAAGTGGCTAAATTTGCGGATGATACAAAGTTGTTCAGGGTGGTGAAAACCAGTGAGGATTGTGAGGCACTCCAAGGGGATCTGTCAAGGATGGGCGAGTGGGCGTCAACATGGCAAATGGGGTTCAATGTGGCCAAGTGCAAGGTGATGCACATTGGAGCCAAAAATCCTAAATATAAATACACATTGATGGGGTCTGAACTGGCAGAGACTGAGCAAGAGAGAGATCTTGGAGTTGTAGTGGATAACTCACTGAAAATGTCGAGACAGTGTGTGACTGCAATAAAGAAGGCCAATGCTATGCTGGGGATTATTAGGAAGGGTATTGAAAACAGATCAGCCAATATAATAATGCCCCTATATAAATCAATGGTGAGACCTCATTTGGAATACTGTGTGCAGTTCTGGGCACCACACCTTAAAAAGGATATTATAGCTTTGGAAAAAGTGCAGAAAAGGGCAACTCGAATGATAAAAGGGTTGGAACACTTTCCCTATGAGGAAAGGTTAAAGCGCTTAGGGCTCTTTAGCTTGGAGAAAAGACGACTGAGGGGTGACATGATCGAGGTTTATAAGATTATGCATGGGAAAGAGCAGGTAAAGAAAGAGGTACTTTTCTCCCTTTCTCACAATACAAGAACTCGTGGGCACTCCATGAAACTGCAGAGCGGTCGGGTTAGAACGGATAAAAGGAAGTACTTCTTCACCCAAAGAGTGATTAACACATGGAATTCACTGCCACAGGAGGTGGTGGCGGCTACAAGCATGGACGGCTTCAAAAAGGAATTGGATAAGCATATGGAGCAGAGGTCCATCAGTAGCTGTTAGCCACAAGGTATAGATAGGGACTCTGGGGCAAGTGATGCTCTGTCTTCTTGGTGCTGGGGGGGTCAACAGTGGGAGGGCTTCTAATGTCCTGGCCCCACTGGTGGACCTCCTGATGGCACCTGGTATTTATGGCCACTGTGTGATACAGAGTGTTGGGCTGGATGGGCCTTTGGCCTGATCCAACATTGGCATCTCTTATGTTCTTAAACAAGGCAGGGAGGCCAAGGCCTTCCCCTGATAAGAACATCAGAAGAGCCCTGCTGGGTCAGACCAGGTACGGTCCATCTAGTCCAGCATCCCGTCTCACAAAGGGGCCAACCAGTCCCTCTGGAGGGCCAACAACAGGGTAGAGGCCGAGGCCTTCCCCTGCTGTTACCTCCTGGCTCTGGGATTCAGGGGATTAGTGCCTCTGAACGTGGAAGTTCGGAAGAGTCCTGCTAGATCAGACCAGTGAGGGTCCAACTGGTCTAGCCTCCTGTCTCGCACGGTGGCCAAGCGGACTCCCCGGAGAGCTAACCACAGGGTGTATAGAGGCCGAGGCCTTCCCCAGCTGCATCCTCCTGGTGTTCCTCCATCTTGGAGTGGCACTGGTTCTGCTCCTTGGTACCAAATCTTGGCAAGGAACTGGGGGTGAGGGTTGTCCAGAAACCTGGGATGTGCAGGCAAATTCATTGCCATTGGAGGGGAGAGAGGGGGGAGGCCCCTGCCAACCTGGCCAAAGCGAGGCGGCCTGTGTGGACGGACCCAGTCCAGCCCTTGGTGAGGGCAGCTCCAGTGCTACGCGGGCCCCCGGGCTGGCCGGCCGGCCTCCCCGCTCCACTCGGCCAGCTCCTCTCCCCCTGGGAGTCTCACTCCCTCCCTCCCTCCCTCCCTCCTCCTCTCCCCCTTCTTCCTGGCCCTGAGCCTGGCTGGGCCCCAGAGAGAGGCCGAAGGGCAGAAGGGGCTTCAGGAAGGCCGAGGGCTGGCTGAGGAGAGGGCGGAGCAATGCCCACGGAGAGGAGGCGGGAACTGACCTCTCGGGAGGGGGGTGGGTCCCGCGGGAGCGGGTGGGGCCAGGGGGAGGTTGTCGTCATCATCATTATTACATTCATACACTCAATCATAGACTCCTAGAGTTGGAAGGCACCTCCAGGGTCATCTAGTCCAACCCCATACACCAGTGGTGTCAAACATGCGGCCCGGGGGCCACATCAGGCCCCCGGAGGGCTTCTCTCAGGCCCGCAAGGGAACTGGCCGTCTCCTGCTTCTTCTTCCAGTTCTGCTGCTGCTGCTGCGTCATCGTAGGTTTGCAGCTTACAGCCATACTCAAGATTGCAACAGCACAGACATTTTGATGCAATTATTCAGAGGCAAGAGGTGTCAGTCATCAGACACGGTGCTGATGTTTTAAGCATGATTTTATTTTAACTTAAAAAAACCCGTTTGTGTTTGTATTCTTTATAAAGTTTATATCTCCGCTACCTTGACGGTAGTTTGAAGTCAGAAGTCAGAAGATGACAAAAACACCCCCAGGATTGCTCCCTGACCCCAAAGTGGCCACCAGCCTTTCCCTTGGCGTGTAAGAAAGGGGCCACGAGAACTAAGCACTGAGGTAACCCTCCCTGCCCCCCCCTCCATGATCTGCCCAACTTCACAGAACCAGCAGATCAATCATTCTGTTTATCGATCGCCTATCCCCACAACTGTGGAGCTCTAGGCGATGTGCAAACTTCTAAAAGCATAAAAACACAAAACGGTACACAACGCCACACGGTAATTAAAAACAAAAACAAAACAAGCGGTGAGCCTTTTGTCACTCCCTCCCCTGTCCGGTCTGTGAGGGCTTCACACGTTCAGGGTCCAGGTGGAGTAAGCTCTGTGAGGAGCAGAGGATCCAGGTCGGGCGCCAGCCGTGACGTTAACCCTCTCTGCCCTCAACCAAGTGCCTGGCGGAACGTCCTTGACAGGCCCTGCGGAATATGGCATCAGAGGATCCCGCAGGGCCCGGGTGTGATTACAGCTACGCTCCTGCAGAGTGCAGGGGGTTTGGAGTAGATGACCTGCAAGGGACCTTCCAACTCTATGATTCCATGATTTGGCGGAGAGTCCCGGTCCTGGTCGAGGACAGCCGGCTCTCTCTGGGGCAGGGGACCACCAACAGGTTGTTCCGTGGAGAGCATAATGCTCTCCTGGGGGTGCCACACGCGTGTGAACTGCCACCTTAAGCGGGGGGGGGGGGTGTTTGAGGCGGCCAAGGGGAGGCGTCTGTGTGCTGGGGGGGGGCTGGGAAATGGGCTTCCTGCTTCTGGTGGGACCCATCCAGACCGTGCCGAGGAAGCTGCACTGGTACCTCACAAAGAGGTCCGTGGCCGAGATGTGAGAGGGGTCGGCAGGACTGCTGCAATTCAGGGCAGGAAAGGGGGGTTGTTTCAAGCCCGGAATTCACCACAAGCAAAGGAGGAGGTGCCGGGGCCAATGGGGGGGCACCAGAAGCCACAGCCTGACAGTGGGAACGCAGGCCTGGGGGGGGGGGGGGGTGTGCCGCTATCTACCCAGGCCTGAAGAGAAAGCTCCAAACAGCGGCTGTGGAGCAACTCCCGTTAGGTCCAACCCAAAGGTCACAAAAAGACGGTGTGCAAACTCCAGAGCTCCATGTCAGGCCAGTGTCCAATGCACAATTTATTTATTTATTCATTCTTTTATTCAATGTATACCCGCCCTCCAATGCTCCCTCTAAGCTGAGGAGTCTTGTGAGCAAAAATCCTACTTTGTGAGCGACTGGCATTAAAGTTGTGAGCGAGCGACTTGGCTGCTGCATAACTTAGTTTGCTCTGGAGCCCCATCCATCCCCGAGCTGAGATAAAAATGTGTGAGCCGGAGGCTAAAAAAACTGTGAGCTGGCTCACACCAACTCAGCTTAGAGGGAACACTGCCGCCCTCCCTACCAAGGCAGGCTCAAGGGCGGCTTACACAAAATGCATAAAAATACAATTAAAATCCATCATAAACAATCAAACTGCAAACAAGTCAATTATCCTAAAATCCACTATCCTAAAGTGCTGGAACAGTCGTCAGACAAAGTGCGAGAGCAGAGAATTTCAGATTGAACAAAACTCCACGGGGGGCCGTCATCGGGATGTTCCCACCAGCTCCCTTGACCCATTTATTTATAGAGCAAAGGCAGACTGAAGGTGGTAAGACCGGGGCCCAGGGCCTCTTCTCAGGTGTCTCGCGCGGCTCCTAATTGGAAGCCTGGTGGAAGAGCTCCGTCTTGCAGGCCCTGCGGAACTGTACAAGGTCCTGCGGGGCAGCTACTGAGAAGGCCCTGGCCCTGGTTTCGTATAAACAGGGGTCATTTCGTAGAAAAAGAGGTGCAGGAGCTCATTAGCATAACCTATTTGCATATGCCACACCCCCTGACATCACCGGAAGTGTATCAGAAGGCAATACCCACCGCTCAGGCTCCACTGGACTGTTCTGGATTGCTAGCTATTGGGGGGGGGGACATGCAGACCTGTCCTCGCAGAGGAGGGAGAGCTGGTACCTGAATAAAACTTGGTCTTGAAGGTGCCACTGGACTGTGTTGGATTGCTAGCTATGGGGCGGGGGGGAATGCACAGATCTGCCCTCACAGAGGAGGGAGAGCTTGTACCTGAAGGGTGGGTGCTCTGCAACTTACCTGGCTGCTTCTTGCTCCTCGTGGCCCAACTGAGGGCTGTTGGGAGCAGGGGGCAGGGCTTGTTGCATGTCCCCGCCCCCGGGGCTCCTTATTGCCGGAGTTCTGCTCCTGTGCGCTCCCGCGGGAAATGACCCCTGCGTATAAATCACGAGAAGGGGGCGGGCCGGCAGGGTAGATGTTTCTGGCCATGTTGGGAATGGCTCTAGCTGCAGCTCTGTGGAACGGGATACGGGATCTATGGGGCAGGCGTCAGCCGGGTTGGGTGGTCCAGGTTGCAGCTGGCCCCCAGGCTGCCTGGGCAGGGAAGTAAAGCGTGGCCGCACTCCCTTCGTGGTGGCGAACCAAATGCGCCTCTAGCGCAAGATGGAGTATCGGAGCGGAAGTCCTCGGAGCAAGAAAAGGAGACCATGTCCTGGGTAAAGAGCAATATCGCCTGGGGAGGGGGGTGGAAGTGGGGGGGGAATGGTTCGTGGGAGGGGCAGGCCGATCCCCCCCCTTCCCCTGCCCCTCAAGCACTCTTAGCGTCTTCCTCCAGTTTTAGGTCAAGATCCCAGTGGCTGGGTGGGGTGCCAGCGAAGGCCTCTTGTCAATCGATGATGTGGCTTCATGCCCAGCTGCCTCCAGTCAGGAACAATGACGGAGGAACCTGTGAAGTCACAGGGGGAGGTGCCCATCCCAAAGGGGCCTCCGGTGAGCAAGGCTCCCTCTCCGCTGTGGAGTCTTGGTGAGCAAAACTCCAACCTGGTGAGCTGCTGGACTTAAAGCTGTGAGCGAGCGATTGGGCTACTCTGCCTGCATTCGTTTGCTCGGGAGCCACCCTTCCTGAGCGAAGGCAAAAATATGTGTGAGCCGGAGGCTAAAAACACTGTGAGCTAGCTCACACGCACTCAGCCTTGAGGGAACACTGCTTGTGAGCAGTGCTCCCTCTAAGCGGTGGAGTCTTGTGAGCAACAATCCTACTTTGTGAGCTCCTGGCGTTAAAGTGGTGAGCGATGAGCAATTTGGCTGCCGCATAAATTAGTCTGCTCGGGAGCCCTCCTTCCTGAGAAGGCAAAAATGCGTGAGCCAGGGGCTAAAAAACTGTGAGCTAGCTCACGCTAACTCAGCTTAGAGGGAACACTGCTTGTGAGGTCTCTGGAGGGCTTGAAGCCACAGAGGCACGTGGCTGGGGTGGGGAGTGCAGGTCTGTCGTTGTGGTGCAGGGCAGTGGTTCCGCCACCCCGTGTGTGCATGCGTGTGTGCGCATGAAGGCATTTTATGGGTCTCAGTTGGGCCTCAATAATACACAGCTGGTGGCTTTCATTGCCGCCCTTCCCGGCATCAGGAAGGACCCCTCTCCTAAGAGCCTTTCTTGGCATTTTGGAGGAGACGTTCCAAATATCCCCTTCAACTGGATTTTCGTATAAATCAGCACAGTTTGCTTTTTTCCTGATTGGATCCCCCCCCCCCCAACATTCCCACTTATGAATGATGATTTTTTTTTTGGGGGGGGGGGTAGAGACGTCTCACGGCAAATTCTTTGTGGGGATCGTGTAACCTGATAAGCCTGTGTGGAGGAGGCGTCCTGTCTCGTGTCCTTGCTGGAGGGTGTGGTGAGAGAACTTGTGTCCAAAGGCGACTCTGGGCGAGTGGCGTTTTGGATGGAGAGTTGTCTCCACAAGGGCCTGGGGAGGGAGGGCCCGCGGCGGCGCTTCTGCTGGGCAAGCAGAAGGTCCCAGTCCAGCCCCCGGCGGAGGGTGATGGGGAAGGCCTCTCTCTGGCCGAGACCCTGGGGAGAGAGAGCCACTGTGGGTTGGCGGGGGGGGGGAGTTGATTGGTCAAAGGTAGCTTTGTGTGTTCACGTGGGGGGTGCGTGACAGAACTCTTGCTGGGGCTGGTCTTAGAGCAGAGGTCCATCCGTGGCTCCTGGCCACAAGGTATAGATAGGAACTCTCAGTCTGGGACGAGTGATGGTGTGTCTTCTTGGTGCTTGGGAAGGGGGGGGCAACAGTGGGAGGGCTTCTGGTGTCCTGGCCCCACTGCTGGACCTCCTGACGGCACCTGGTGTTTCTGGCCACTCTGTGACAAAGAGGGTAGGACTGGGTGGGCCTTTGGCCTGATCCAACATTGGCTTCTGTTATGTTCTTAACAGTGGGAGGGGCTTCTGGTGTCCTGGCCCCACTGCTGGGTGGACCTCCTGATGGCCCCTGGTATTTCTAGCCACTGTGTGACCCAGAGTGTTGGACTGGAGGGGCCACTGGCCTGATCCAACATGGGCTTCTTTTATGTTCTTATGTTCTTAAGGTATAGATAGGAACACTCGGTCTGGGGCAAGGGATGCTCTGTATTCTTGGTGCCGGGGGGGGGGGCAAGAGTGGAAGGGGCTTCTGGGGTCCTGGCCCCACTGCTGGACCTCCTGAGGGCACCTGGTATTTCTGGCCACTGTGTGACACAGAGAGTGTTGGACTGGAGGGGCCACTGGCCTGATCCAACATGGGCTTCTTTTATGTTCTTATGTTCTTAAGGTACAGAAAGGAACTCTCGGTCTGGGGCATGGGATGCTCTGTCTTTTTGGTGCTTGCGGGGGGGGGGGCGGGGGAGGGCTTCTGGTGTCCTGGCGCC
>NW_015169867.1:38303-42594 GCF_001447785.1 Gekko japonicus | reverse complement strand
GGCCCCCCCCCCCCGCGGAGATGGCCCCGGGAAACTCCCCTCGGGAGGCCTTCCCTTCCCGGCTGTAGGGGAAGGTGTGGGCGCGCTCCTTGCCCGTGCCAGAGAGCCAAGCGCCGGTCCCCAGACGCCGCGTCCGCGGAGGGAGACGAGAGGCTGCCCTTCGCCGCCCGCCCGTCGGCCGCCAGAGGGCAGCAGGCTCCCGGCAGAGAGAGGCCCTTACACAACCCTCCCTCCACCCCCGCAGGGAGGAGGCTCCGGCCGGCCGGAGGATGCGCTCGAGGCGCCCCGGGCGGCTGCACAGGGAGCCCTTCGGAGCCCTCCAGCCCTGCCCCTGGCCAGCAGGGGGGCCCCTCTCCGCCGCGCCCCCATGGCACCGGCCGGCCCCGCACCCCCGAGGCCAGTGGAGGCCCGAGCTGGCGGGGATGGGTGGAGAGGGGCGCGCAAGGGCAGGAGACTCAGGGGCCGGCCACCCCCCAGGCCCACGTCCCTCCCGCACCGAGCAGGGGAGCGGGGAGGAAAGGGCAGGCAGAAGATGGAGGGACCGTCCGTGGAGCTTGCAGGGAGGGGGGGGAGGGGGAAAGAGGGTGCCTTCCTGCGCCCCCCCCCCAACTAACCCAGCAGCCGCGCTTCAGTTCCCAAACAGTCAGGAGCAGTGTCCCCTCTCAGCTGAGTGAGTGTGAGCCAGCTCACAGGTCCTTAGCCTCCGGCTCACACCTTTTTGTCTCCGCTCAGGAAGGGATGGGGATCCAGAGCGAAGGCTCACAAGAAGACTCCACAGCTGAGAGGGGGCCTTGGGCAGGAGCGCCGGTGGCCTCGTGGGCCCCTTTCCGTCTGGACCCCTGCACCACGTGCCCCTTCTACCTTTGAGGACTTTGCTTGGGGAGGGGGTGGGGGGTGCCCCCAGAGACGGCTCAAGGCTTCCTGGCAAGGTGGTCCCTTGAGGGCCTGGGTGGGGCGCAATGTTCCCTCTCAGCTGTGGAGTCCTGTGAGCAAAAATTCTACTCGGTGAGCTCCTGGCATTCAAGTGGTGAGCGAGCCATTTGGCTGCTGCCTAAATTAGTTTGCTCTGGAGCCCCATCCCTTCCTGAGCTGAGACAAAAAAGTGTGAGCTGGAGGCTAAAGAACTGTGAGATGGCTCACACTAACTCAGCTTAGAGGGAACACTGGTGGGGGGTGGGGGGAACGGCAGGGGAGCTGCTGCAGACGAAAAGCCCCCCTCCGTGTGTGTCTGTCCGTTCGTCTGTCTGTTTGGGGCAGGAGGAACTGCCTGGGGTGTCTCCTTAACGCTCCCCTTTCCTCACGCAGATGTGCGAGGAGCTCCCCTGCACCGCGCCCAGTACATGCACTCCCCCTACGACCGCCCCTGGAACCCCAGATTCTGCATCATCTCCGGGAACCAGCTGCTGATGCTGGACGAGGAAGAGGTGAGCGGGGTGGGGGATGGGGGTGGGGGGAGGCCACGGGACCGACCACACGACGGACGACCTCTGAAGCAGGCGGACGACGACCCTCCCTGAGTGCAATGGACAGCGGCCCCCCCCCCAGGCAGGGTGGGGTGGGCAGGAGACAGCCTCTGCTCCCCCCGCAGGTCCTTCCCTGAATGTCACCTCCCCCGGCACGCGGGAGGGGGCTCCGCGGGGACCCACGGTTTGGCCGGGGGCCTGGACGCCAGTCGGAATCCTAGAACCGTAGAATGTTAAGAGTCGGAAGGGACCTTGCAGGTCATCTAGTCCAACCCCCCTGCAGCACTCTGCAGGAGCAGAGCCGGAAAAGAGCCCTACAAGATAACCCGAAAAAGGGTCGTCCAGCCTCCTCCGCTTGAAAACGTCTAGCGAAGGAGCATCCACCACCTCCCGAGGCAGACTGTTCCACTGCTCAACCACTCTTACAGTTAGGAAGTTTCTTCAGCCGGTATATCAACTCCCTTGTAATTCCCACCCATTCGATCTCTTCTTGCCATCCGGAGCAAGAGAGACTGCTTCTCGGCCTTTTGGCTAAGATCAGGTGTGGCGTAACCATAGCCTCTTCTCCACCCTCCAGTTCACCTGGTCCCCTCAGTCCTCATCCACCCCCCCACCCCCACCCCAGCTCTTTCCATCTGGATTTCTATGAAGCTCTGCTCTCCACCGCAGGGTTGTTGGGACTCACACGGCCGAGACCGGCTCCCCTGGAGAAAAACAGCAGCTTTGGAGGGTGGTGGCTTTATACCCTGCGGAGGCCTCTCCCCTCTCTGGCCCCTGCCTTCCCTGGGCTAAGCTCCAGGAATCACCAGGCCGGAGTTGGCAACCCTAGATCATGCCCCAAAGGCTCCGCCTCCTCCTCCTCCTCCCTGGCTGTGAAGCCCACTGTGGCCTCTGTTGAATCCTCCTTTGGTGTAGTTTGGTGTCCTGGTTAAGTGCGCAGACTCTAGATCTGGGAGAACCGGGTTTGATTCCCCCACTCCTCCTCCACTTGCACCTGGCTGGATGACCTTGGGTCAGTCACTAGTTCTGACCAGAGCTGTCCTTGAAAAAGAGCTGTTTCTGCCAGAGCTCTCTCAGCCTCACCTACCTCAAAAGGGTGTCTGTTGTGGGGAGGGGAAGGGGAAGGAGTTTGTCAGCCACTCTGAGACTCCCTTGGGTAAGGAAGGGCAACGGGTATACATCCACTCTCTTCTAGAGAGAGCCAGTTTGGTGTAGTGGTTAAGTGCGCGGACTCTGATCTGGGAGAACCGGGTTTGATTCCCCACTCCTCCTCCACTTGCACCTGGCTGGATGACCTTGGGCAAGCCGTAGTTCTGACAAGAGCTGTCCTTGAAAAAGAGCTGTTTCTGCCAGAGCTCTCTCAGCCCCCACCTGCCTCACAGGGTGTCTGTTGTGGGGAGGGGAAGGGGAAGGAGTTTGTGAGCCACTCTGAGACTCCCTTGGGTAGTGAAGGGCAAGGGGTATACATCCACTCTCTTCTAGAGAGAGCCAGTTCGGTGTCGTGGTTAAGTGCGTGGACTCTAATCTGGGAGAACCCAGTTTGATTCCCCACTCCTCCTCCACTTGCACCTGGCTGGATGACATTGGGCAAGCCCTAGTTTTGATAAGGGCTGTCCTTGAAAAAGAGCCGTTTCTGTCAAGAGCTCTCTCAGCCCCACCCGCCTCCCAGGGTGTCTGTCTGTTGTGGGGAGGGGAAGGGAAAGGAGTTTGTCAGCCGCTCTGAGACACCTTTAGGGAGTGAAGGCCCATGGGGTATACATCCAATCTCTCCTCTTCTTCTCCTTCTCCTGGCAAGAGAGCGCTTGGCCAGGGAGCCCGTGTGTCCCCCGATCCTTGTTCTGCAGCTCAGCTGCTCAGTCTGCGGCAGACATCGAGGAGTCGGGAGGGACAGCCCCTGCCTCGGCTCCCCTCACCGGGTCAGACTCCAGGCCCGGCCAGCCCAGCCCAGCAGGGTCCTTTGCACAACGGCCAGCCATGGGGGCTCCCCCAGAAGCCAGACCCAAAGCAGGCCACAGCGAGGGGGGGGCAGAGTCTCCCGCTGCCGCTGTTGCCCTCCCCCACAAGCGCTGCCGTTCAGTGGGGCTCTGCCTCCGAACATGGAGGTCCCATTCAGGATAGCGTCCAGCCATCGGTGTGCTTCTGCTCCACGAATGTGTCTGGTTTTAAATGTGCCCGTGGCAGCGACTCCAGCAAGTGCAAGACCCTTTCTGAGTGAAAACATGCTTAGAAGCAGCCCAGGAACTGGAAGGGGCCCCTGAGAGCACGCCCAGCCGCCCCTCCGTCCATCAAAGTCAGGGCTGTCTACTCTTGATGGGCAGCTGGCTCTCCAGGGTCTCCAGCGGAGGTCTCCCTCGTTCACCTACGACCTGACCCTTCCAGCCGCAGAGGCAGGTGGGGACTGAACCGGGGACCTTCTGCCGGCCCAAGCGGTTGCCCGGCCACCGAGCCACGTGGGCCCCTCCCCTCCCCTCCCTCTGAGCCATGACCTCGGGGCCCATCCTGCCTGGCACTCACCGCCATGCCGGAAATCAAAAAGCTGGAGGCTCCCTGAGAAATGGCCGCGCAGGCTCTGCTCAAAGACTTCCAATGGCAGACGGCCCCCTGTCTCCCCTCCTGTCAGGGCCCCTCTCCCCCCCCCAGCTGAAGAAGACATCTCCCCACCCCACCCCTGGCAGCCCCCCTCCTTTTGATCTCCTCCAGGTTCCTGCAGCCTTTCCTCCTAGGACAGTGACGGCGAACCTTTTAGAGACCGAGTGCCCAAACTGCGACCCAAAACCCACTTATTGATCGCAAAGTGCCAACACGGCAATTTAACCTGAATACTGAGG
>NW_015169867.1:26541-37789 GCF_001447785.1 Gekko japonicus | reverse complement strand
GCTTTCGAACCTCGCAGTTCGAAAGCGAGAAATTGCAAGTAGATAAAAAGGTACCACTTCGGTGGGAAGGTCACAGCCTTCCCTGCGCCTTGGTGTTTAGTCATGTCGGCCACATTGACCACGGAAACATCTTTGGACAGCGCTGGCTCTTCGGCTTGGAAACGGAGATGAGCCCCGCAACCCTAGAGTCAGACTCGACTGGCTTTCGAGCAAGGGAAACCTTTACTGGCACCCAGGACTGGGCCCCAGGACTCTAGGCGAGCCCTGGTTAGCACCCAGGATGGTGGAGCTCTTCTGACTCAGGGGCTGGGATCCTGCGCTTCCATCCATCCAGCCCGGAACGGACTTTACGTTTTTTGCAGCCGCTTCATGCGGCTGGCTGCCGTTCAGCTGGTAGTCGGCTTTACTCTCGGCATCTCGTCTCCCGCTGTTCAGGCCAGGGATCATAGAATCCTGGAGTCACAGAACGTTAAGAGTTGGAAGGGACCTTGCAGGTCATCTAGTCCAACCCCCTGCACTCTGCAGGAAGAAGAAGAAGACGAGAAGAGATTGGATTTATACCCCATGGCCCTTCACTACCCAAAGGTGTCTCAGAGCGGCTGACAAACTCCTTTTCCCTTCCCCTCCCCACAACAGACAGACACCCTGTGAGGGAGGTGGGGCCAAACTGGCATAGCTGAAAGACAGCCCTACAACATACCCGAAAGATGGTCGTCCAGCCTCCGCTTGGAAACGTCCAGTGAAGGACCCTCCACCACCTCCCGAGGCCGTCTATTCCACTGCTCAACCACTCTGACAGTTGGAAAGTCTCTCCGGATCTTTAGCCGGCAACGACCCCCCTCCCCACCCCACATCCGCTCGGTGGATTTTTTTCTGCCTGAAGACGGAGCTTTCTGTCTGTCTGGATTCCATTTTGTTCATGTCAGCCCAGCTTCTACAGCCTGGCGAGGTCATTCCGAATGTCATTCCCGTCTTCTAAGACCGTTGGCGACTCTGCTCCCATGGCAGAATCGTGTGCAGCTTTGGGAACGGTTCCCTCCAACCCTGCGCCCAGCTCTGAGGGCAAGTGTGGAACAGGACTGGTCCTCCAACAGAGCCCTGCGCCAGCCCCTCCTCCCCCATCCCGGCTGAGGTGTCCCCCCCAGAGAGAGGAAATGCTACAGATGATGCACGCTCTTGGAGGAAGGCCCCTGGCAGGACCCTGTAGTCTCACCCCCGCCCAGCCAGTCGGTCCCCGCCGGACTTTGTCCGGCTCTTTGCGGAAATCAAGGTCAGTTTCACCCACAGCATTCCCCGCCATTCTCTTATGCTCTAATAACAGATAAAAGGACGTCCTTCTTCACCCAAAGAGTGATTCACACGTGGAATTCACTGCCACAGGAGGTGGCGGCGGCTACAAGCATGGATGGCTTCAAGAGGGAATTGGATAAACATCTGGAGCAGAAGTCCATCAGTGGCTATGAGCCACAGGGTCTAGATAGGAACTCTCAGTGGGGCAAGGGATGCTCTGTCTTCTTGGTTCTTGAGGGGGGCAAGAGTGGGAGGGCTTCTGGTGTCCTGGCCCCACTGCTGGACCTCCTGAGGGCCCCTGGTATTTCTGGCCACTGTGTGACACAGAGAGTGTTGGACTAGATGGGCCATTGGCCTGATCCAGCATTGGCTTCCCTTGTGTTCTTATGTTCACTGCTGGACCTCCTGATGGCACCTGGTATTTCTGGCCACTGTGTGACACAGAGTGTTGGACTGAAGGGGCCATTGGCCTGATCCAATATTGGCTTCTCTTATGTTCTTATGTTAAGAGCAGAGGTCCATCAGTGGCTCTTAGCCACAAGGTATGGATAGGAACTCTCAGTCTGGGGCAAGGGATGCTCTGTATTCTTGGTGCTTGGGGGGTGGGGGCAACAGTGGGAGGGCTTCTGGTGTCCTGGCCCCACTGCTGGACCTTCTGATGGCCCCTGGTGTTTTTGGCCCCTGTGTTGGACTGAGTGTTGGACTGGAGGGGCCTTTGGCCTGACCCAACATTGGCTTCTCTCACGTTCTTCGACCAGGTAGGTGGTCAAAAAGAGGGACAAGGAGAAAGAGGCAGGATTTGTTCTTGGCACATCCATGCCGCCTCCTACTGATCCGTGGACTGCCGGTAGACCACCTTATAGTCTGAATTGACCTTGGGGCTGAAATCCGGTTGAGGGGCCTGGAGTGGTGGCCCACACCCTCCTTTTCACCCTTCTGGAGAGATCTGAAGAACTTTCTGCAACCTCCAGCCTTTAGGGCACCTCAGGGGTCCTCTGGGACTTCCCCAAGGGTGACTGAGAGAGCTTTTGATAGATAGGAAGATCCTTTAATACACCGTTTATCCAGCCTGGAAGACTGGAAAAGGTTCTGTGTTCCTGGAGCCGTTTTTTGCACCGCTCACCTATGGCGATCCATCATGGGGTTTTCAAGGCAGGAGAGGAGCAGGGGTGGTTTGCCCATTGCCTGCCTCTGCATATCACAGCCCTGGACTTCTTGGCTGGTCTCCCATCCAAGTGCGAACCAGTGCCAACCCTGCTTAGCTTCCAAATTAATAGTACTCGAGTCCCTGAGAGGCAGTTTGGTGTCGTGATTAAGTGCATGTGGACTCTTAATCTGGGAGCACCGGGTTGGATTCCCCCACTCCTCCACTTGCACCTGGCTGGATGACCTTGGGCAAGCCATAGTTCTGATAAGAGTTGTCCTTGGAAAAGAGCCGTTTCTGTCAAGTGCTCTCTCAGCCCCACCGACCTCACAGGGTGTCTGTGGTGGGGAGGGGAAGGAAAAGGAGTTTGCGAGCCCCTGTGAGACACCTTTGGGTAGTGAAAGGCCATGGGGTATACATCTAATCTCTTCTTCTTCTTCCTCTTCCACTTGCACCTGGCTGGATGACCTTGGGCAAGCTGTAGTTCTGACAAGAGCTGTCCTTGAGAAAGAGCCGTTTCTGTCAGAGCTCTCTCAGCCCCCACCTACCTCCCAGGGTGTCTGTTGTGGGGAGGGGAAGGGGAAGGAGTCTGTGAGCCCTTCTGAGACTCCTTCGGGTAGTGAAGGGCCATGGGGCATACATCCAATCTCTTCTTCTTCTTCTTCTTCTTCTTCCTCCTTCACTGGCACCTGGCTGGATGACCTTGGGCAAGCCGTAGTTCTGACAAGAGCTGTCCTTCAAAAAGAGCCGTTTCTGTCACTCAGCCCCCACCTACCTCACAGGGGGTGTCTGTTGTGAGGAGGGGAAGGCGTTTGTCAGCCGCTCTGAGACTCCTCTGGGTAGTGAAGGGCCATGGGGTATACATCCACTCTCTTCTTCTTCCTTCACCATTCAACACACCTTTGCAAAGCTGGATGCAGGCTCCTGTTGACTGAGGCAAGATAGCATTTGGAGCCATTCCATCTTCCCTTTGCCTCCAGTTAACATTTCAATATCCTCACCGAGGAGGAGATAGATTCGGGTGGGGTCGCCGTGATGGCCTGAAGGAGCAAAATAAAGTTTGGGTTCGCAGGGGGCACCTTTAAGACCCCACAAGGTTTTATTCACGGCGTAAGCTTTCGTGTGCAAAAGGCATGCGCTTCCTCAGAACCAGTGGGACAGAGCCTCCTCGACCATGACTTATCTTTGCAAGGTTGATGGAGTTCCATCCCACGTGGTTGGACGTGATGCCTTCCGTGAAGATAGAGTCAGGTGGGTAGTCTTGTGGGCCCCGGAAGTCCAGGCCCCTCATCCGTAGAGGCCCCAAGCGACCCGCCCCCCCCTTCCTGTCCCTATCCACGTCCTTCTTCATTCCCAGTTCATCATTTGCGGGGAGGGCGGGGTATAAATTTGATAATAAATAAATCATTTTAGCATCTTATGTGGCAGCACTGGTTTGTGGGGACATCTCTCGTTTTTCTTTATCATCTGTATTGTTTTCAGTTCTGTAACGCAAGAACTGCCCAGCGGGATCGGGCGAGGGGTCCGTCTTCTTGTCCACCGTCCTGATTCACGCGGGAGTGAGCCGGCGGTCCCGGAGGGCCAGCAAACAGGGAACAGAAGCCAACATCTGTCCTGAATCTGTATCACCCACCGGTTTCATGGGGTGCCCTGGACGTTCAGTCCTACGGGGGAAGGGAGAAAACGCTCGCCCTTATCGTCCATTTTCTCCTCCCTGCCGAGGCCTTCCCCGGATGCTGACTCCCGGCACTGAGATTCAGAGGCTCAGTGCCTCTGAACGTGGAGGCTCCCCGCAGTCACCAGGGCTAGGGGCCACTGAGTAGGACTTATCCTCCATGAATCTGTCTAGCCCCCCCCCCCTTAATGCCTGTGGCCATCACCACGTCCTCTGCCAGAGAATTCCACATTTTAATCACTCTCTGTGTAGGAGAAGAAGAAGAGATTGGATTTATACCCCATGGCCCTTCACTACCTGAAGGGAGTCTCAGAGCGGCTTACAAACTCCTCTCCCTTCCCCTCCCCACAACAGCAATGCTCCCTCTAAGCTGTGGAGTCTTGTGAGCAAAAACTCTACTTTGTGAGCTACTGGCATCAAAGTTGTGAGCGAGCGATTTGGCTGCTGCATACATTAGTGTGCTCCAGAGCCGTCCTTCTTGAGCTCAGATGAAAGTGTGTGAGCCGGAGGCTAAAAAACTGAGCCAGCTCACACTCACTCAGCTTAGAGGGAACACTGGCTGTGAGGTAGGTGGGGCTGAGAGAGCTCTTTCAGGAACAGCTCTGGTCAGAACTACGGCTTGCCCAAGGTCATCCAGCCAGGTGCAAGTGGAGGAGGGGTGGGGAAACAAACCCGGTTCTCCCAGATGAGAGTCCACGTGCACTTAACCCCCTACACCAAACTGGCTCTCAACCAAACTGGGAGGAGTATTTCCTTTTGTCTGCCCTGAATCTCCTGCCCGTCAGCTTCACTGGATGCCCTTGACTTCTAGTATTCTGGGAGAGGAGGTTCTTTACGTCCACTTTCTCTGCCCTGTGTGCATAATTTGGTAAACCTGTGTCCCATCTCCCTCCACCACCACCTTAGTGGTCTCCAGGGGTCATTTCGTAGAAAAAGAGCTAGGGGAACTCATTAGCATAACTCATTAGCATATTCCACACCCCCTGACATCAGGGGCAGTGGACCTGCAAGGCCAGCGGGAGTGCGAGAAAGCCCTGCCAAGGCCCTCCCTGGCCCCAGGCAGGCAGGAGTGGGGAGAGGCGGGGAGGAAGCAACTTACCCTCCCTCTTCTCCTGCCTCCTCCTGGCTGAATGAGGGCTGGAAGCGGGGTGGCCGGAAGCGGGGGGTGGGCTGGGCTTCGTCTGATTCCCCCTCTTCCCCCCCCCCCCGAAATGACCTCTGGTGGTCTCTTTTCCAAAGTGAAGAGTCCTGGATTCTCCGGCCTTTCCTCCGAAGCGAAGGTGCTCCAACGCCCCCCAAATCATCTCTGTGGCCCTCCTCTGGACTCCCCCCCAGTTCTGCAATGTCCTCTTTGAGACCAGGTGACCAGAACTGCACACAGTATTCCAGATGAGGTCGCACCACGGCTCTGCGCAGAGGAGTGATCATCCGTGTTCCCCCTCTAAACTGAGTCAGTGTGAGCTAGCTCACAGTTCTTTAGCCTCTGGCTCACACATATCTGTCTTGGCTCAGGAAGGACGGCTCCAGAGCAAACTGATTTATGAAGCAGCCAAATTGCTCACTCTCAACTTTAATGCCAGGAGCTCACAAAAGCAGAAATTTTGCTCACAGGACTCCACATCGTAGAAGGAGCATTGATTATAATATCAGTTGTTTTATTTTCAATCCCTCTCCGAATAATCCCTAGCATAGACTTTGCCCTTTTCTCCGCTGTCGTGTTGATGCTAACTGTGGACTGTCCACTGCAACAACCCCACGACCTTCTTGAATCTTTGCTTCCTGTAGTGGTGGTGGTGGAAAGCACTGTCAAGTCGCAGCCGTCTTATGGCGACCCCGCAGGGTTCTCAAGGCAGAGGTGGTCTAGTTTATTAATTTATTCATTCAGCTCTGCCACTGCCCGCCTCTGCTCAGTGACCCTGGCAGTTTGGTGTCATGGTTAGGAGCGCGGACTCTAATCTGGGAGAACCGGGTTTGATTCCCCACTCCTCCTCCATATGCAGCTGCTGGTGTGACCTTCGGTCAGTCACAAGTTGTCTCGGAGCGGTTCTTGAAAGAGCACTCCTCAAAGAGCTCTCTGAGGCCCACCTCAGTTTGGTGGGAGCCAGTTTGGTGTTGTGGTGAAGTGCGCGGACTCTAATCTGGGAGAACAGGGTCTGATTCCCCACTCCTCCTCCACTTGCCCCTGGCTGGATGGCCTTGGGCAAGCCATAGTTCTGACAAGAGCTGTCCTTGAAAAAGGGCAGTTTCTGTCAGGAGCTCTCTCTGCCCCGCCTACCTCACAGGGTGTCTGTCTGTTGTGGGGAGGGGAAGGGAAAGGAGTTTGTCAGCCGCTCTGAGACTCCTTCGGGTAGTGAGGGGCAAGGGGTATAAATCCACTTTCTCTCTCTCTCTCTCTCTCTTTCTCACCCATCGAAATATGGCCCAGGGCCAAAACGGTTTGGCTTCTGTGATCTGATGAGATCAAGCTACCCTGGGGCATCCAGGTGAGGATACGTTTCTTCTGGCTCTTCACAATCTAGGATTTGGTATTGTCCACAAGCCTGCCCCCTACACCGCTCCACCCCCCATTCCAGATAATTTGTGAACAAATTAAATAGCGCCGATCAGTACTTGTCCCGGCGAGATCTCCTGGCAGCTCAAGGAGATGCCGTCTCCTCCAGGCTTTTTAAACTTGCTCAAAGAGCTCCCAAGGGGGGTGGGGGAGGCCGGGGCTCCCCTGTGCCAAAAGGCAGGCTGCTTTCCCCTCTCTAACAACAGTGAGAACTACTTTTCCTGGAACAGGCTGTAAGTTAACTGGCCTGAAACCTCTGGATCCCGTCTGGACCCCCCCTTTTTAAAAATTGCTGTAACTTTTTTCACTTTCTCGTCTTCCGGGAGGGAGGCTGGTTTAGCAACAATTACAGGCCCCGCATTCTCTCCACAGTGAAAACGGATGCCAAGCATTCGTTGAACTTCTCTGCCATCTCCCCATCTTCCTTTAGCAATCCCTTAATTCCTTGGTGATCCAAAGGCCCAACTGCTTCTTCTCTGGCCGGTTTCCTGCCCCGGATATACTTGGACAGGGCTTCTTAGTGGCAGTACTCTCAGCAGTACTGGGTACCTTTGTTGTTGTTGTTCAGTCGCACAGTCGAGTCCGACTCATCGCAACCCCGTGGACTGCATCATGCCAGGCCCTCCTGTCTTCCGTCGTGCTCCAGAGTTTGCTCAATTTCATGTTCGTTGCATCGATAACACTGTCTGACCATCTCATCCTTTGCCTTCCCCGTCTTCTTTGACCTTCAATCTTTCCCAGCATCAGGGTCTTCTTCTCCAATGAGTGCTCCCTTCTCATTGGGTGGCCAAAGTATTTGAGCTTCAGTTTCATTATCTGGCCTTCCAAAGAACAGTCAGGGTTGATTTCTTTTAGGATTGACTGATTTGATCTCCTTGCAGTCCAAGGGACTCTCAAGAGTCTTCTCCAGCACCATAGTTCAAAAGAATCTATTCTTCGTCGCTCGGCCTCACTTATACTAGATAAAAGTAAAGGTTTCCCATGCCTGAAAGCGAGTCGAATCCGACTCTGGGGGGCAGTGCTCATCTCCGTTTCCAAGCCGAAGAGCCAGCGCTGTCCGAAGACTTCTCTGTGGTCATGTGGCCAGCATGGCACCTTTTTACGGGGCTCCCCCAAGTCCTGATCCTCCTGTGCCAGCCCGCCCCGCTCAGCCAAAGCGAAAGGGAGGGGGCCCTCAGGGACAACCTATGAGGGGTATGCAGAGGGAGGGGCCAACCCTGATAGATGAGTCCTGGCAGCACCCTTTTCCTTTCTTAGCACAAAACAAGCGCAGTCCTTGGAGAAAAGCTTCCATCGTGCCTCTTTCCTTTAGGAAGTCCCACCCGTCTCGGTCTCTGCTAAATTATCCTTTTGTCTCTCCTGAATCCACTGCCAGTTAACTTCACCGGGTGTTCCTGAGCGCTAATATTACGGGAGGAGGAGAAACAGCCTCTCTATCCAGTGTCTCTGCTCCGTGAATAACTGTGTAAGCTCCTCTAGCCGTCTTCTCTCGACCTAAAAACCCCTTTGTGGGAAGGGGGCTCCAAGGGCTGAGATCCCCCCCGGGTGGCTCCCCTGTTTTCCCCCCCCCCCCCCAAGCATCGCACTGTGCTTTTCAGGAGACGCTGCCCAGAACTGCACACGGTAGTCCAAATGCGGTTGCATCAGGGTGTGGCGACATGGGGCGTTCTGTTTGCAGTCCCTTTCCTAATAATCCCGAGCACCGGTTATTCTCTGCTGCTGCTTCTGCTGCTGCACACGGGGCGGATGTTTGTCCTTGACCTGTCTGTCCACTCTGACCAGTTTGGTGTAGAGCCGGTTTGGTGTAGAGTCAGTCTGGTGTGGTGGTTAAGTGCGCGGACACTCATCTGGGAGAACCACGTTTGATTCCCCACTCCTCCACATGCAGCTGCTGGATGACCTATTCACATAGTT
Source organism: Gekko japonicus (assembly GCF_001447785.1). Taxonomy (NCBI): domain Eukaryota; kingdom Metazoa; phylum Chordata; class Lepidosauria; order Squamata; family Gekkonidae; genus Gekko; species Gekko japonicus. The sequence continues at coordinate 29,215 of NW_015169867.1, read as the reverse complement.
CTGCCAGAACTGTCCTTGAAAAAGAGCAGTTTGTGTCAGAGCTCTCTCAGCCCCACCCGCCTCACAGGGTGTCTGTTGTGGGGGAGGGGGAGGGAAAGGAGTTTGTGAGCCCCTCTGAGACTCGAGTGAAGGGCGGAGGGTATAAATGCAATCTCCTCTCCTCTCCTCCTATGTGTCTACAAGCATGGACGGCTTCAAAAGGGAATCAGATAAGCATATGGAGCAGAGGTCCATCCGTGGCTATTTTGCCAAGAAAACCCCATGGAAAGTACCAAAAGGCTAAAAGATATGACGCTGGAAGATGAGCCCCTCAGGTCGGAAGGTGTCCAATATGCTACTGAGGAAGAGCAGAGGGCAAGTACAAGTAACCCCAGAAAGAGTGAAGCGGCTGGGCCAAAGCCGAAAGGACCCTCAGTTGTGGATGTGTCTGATGGTGAAAGGAAAGTCCAATGCTGCAAAGAACAATACTACATAGGAACCTGGAATGTAAGATCTATGAATCAAGGTAAGCTTGACGTGGTCAAAAATGAGATGGCAAGACTGAACATCGATATCCTAGGAATCAGTGAACTAAAGTGGACAGGAATGGGCGAAATCCGAATGGCAGAGATTCCAGCCCAGCTAGCCAGCAATCTCCTGTTGTATCTTTCCTCCCGACAAAACTCAGCCTTCCGAAGATGGAAATGTCCGGAATTCCCTCACAGCCATACGGCTCCATTGCAGACAATGTAAATATTAAGATCGCCACGAATCTTGTTGGGGGGCAATCCAGAGTGAATTGCGACCTCTCCGGGGGACTGAATCAGTGGGCAGAGCCAAAGTGGCCGACCCTTCCGCCCTTGTCTGGCTACTCCCCACCCCCTCTGTCAGGCGTCGGCTTCTCTGTGCCGCTCAGCGCCCGTCCGGCCCACCAGGATGCACCCCAGCCAATGTTCCCTCTAAGGTATGGAGTCTTGTGAGCAAAAATTCTACTTGGTGAGCGACTGGCATTAAAGTTGTGAGTAGATGATTGGGCGACTGCATCAATTAGTTTGCTCTGGAGCCCTCCTTCCTGAGCTAAGACAAAAATGTGTGAGCCAAAGGCTAAAAAACTGTGAGCTGGCTCACACTAACTCAGCTTAGAGGGGACACTGACCCCAGCCCTCCTTTCTCTGCGCGCGCTGTGGCCGGCATGGTGCACGCGGGTGCCGAGCCCTGTGGAGGTGGCGAGGACAGATTCTGGCCGGCTGTGCTTTTCTGGGGAGCTGGGCAGGGGGACCCCCCCGGGGGGGGGGGAGGGTTGTGCCACAGAGGGACTTGCGCAGACAAGAGAGGAGACCCAAGAACTCACAAACCTGTCTGAGTGCCACCGGCCTCCTGTATGCCTTCTCGGGGCAGGGAAGGAAGGAGGACAGGAAGTCTCAGGGCCTGGAAGGTCTCACCGCTGAACGAGGAGGGCTGGGAGGGCTGCTTACCCTGGGAGAAGCCCCCTCCCCCCCATCCCAGTGCATCCTGGCTGCTTTTCCACTCAGTCCATCCACTGTGTGATGCAGAGGGAGGGGCCACTGGCCTGATCCAACATTGGCTTCTCTTAGGTTCTCATGTCCTGCCTAACGACTGCTTTTCCACTCAGCCCTTACCGCAGCAACAGCCCCTGTCCCTCCCCGCTCCCAAGCTCTTCTTCATGCAGGGCTCAGGATCACCAACATAACCTTCTTGCGTATGCAGAGGGAAGCCTCCACCTCTCTTTCTGGTCAGCAGAATCATAGCATGTTAGAATGTTGGACAGGACCTTGCAGGTCATCTAGTCAAACCCCCTGCACTCTGCAGGAGCACAGCCGAAAAAGAGCCCTACAACATACCCGAGAGATGGTCGTCCAGCTTCTGGGTATGTTGTAGGGCTATCTTTGTATCTCCGGGTATGTTGTAGGGCCAGAAAAGCTGGTTAGATCCACCCCAGTTCCTTCTCCAGCTGAGGAACCCCAGGAAGCAATGGTGCTGTTGTTCAGTCGCACAGTCGAGTCCGACTCTTCGCGACCCCATGGACCAGATCACGCCAGGCCCTCCTGTCTTCCGCCATCCTCTGAAGTTGGCTCAATTTCATATCCGTTGCATCGATGACACTGTCTAACCATCTCATCCTTTGCTGTCCCCGTCTTCTTTGACCTTCAATCTTTCCCAGCATCAGGGTCTTCTCCAGTGAGTGCTCCCTTCTCATTGGGTGGCCAAAGTATTTGAGCTTCAGTTTCATTATCTGGCCTTCCAGGGAACAGTCAGGGTTGATTTCTTTTAGGATTGACTGATTTGATCTTCTTGCAGTCCAAGGGACTCTCAAGAGTCTTCTCCAGCACCATAGTTCAAAAGAATCTATTCTTCGGCGCTCGGCCTTCCTTATAGTTCAACTCTCGCAGCCATACATGACTACTGGGAATACCATTGCTTTGACCATGAGGACTTTTGTTGGCAGAGTGATGTCTCTACTTTTTATCATGCTGTTTAGGTTCGCCACTGCTTTCCTCCCAAGGAGCAGGCGTCTTTTAATTTCATGGCTGCTGTCACAGTCTGCGGTGATCTGGGATCCCAGGAACGTGAAGTCTGTCACTACTTCCACGACTTCCCCTTCTATTTGCCTAGGAGTGATGGGGCCGGATGCCATGATCTTAGTTTTTTTGATGTTGAGCTTCAAGCCCACTTT
>NW_015169867.1:25147-25425 GCF_001447785.1 Gekko japonicus | reverse complement strand
AGACAGCCACTTTGCTTTCTTGCATTTCTTTTTCTTTGGGATGATGGTGATTGCTGCCTCCTGTACAATGTCACGAACCTCCATCCATAGTTCTTCAGGCACTCTATCAAATCTAGACCCTTGAATCTATTCTTCACCTCTACTGTATATTCATCAGGGATGCGATCTAGGTCAAACCTGAATGGCCTAGTGGTTTTCCCAATTTTCTTCATCTTAAGTCTGAATTTTGCAATGAGTAGCTCATGATCCGAGCCACAGTCAGCTCCAGGTCTTGTTTT
>NW_015169867.1:24846-25030 GCF_001447785.1 Gekko japonicus | reverse complement strand
GGTGTTCCCATCTGGTGATGTCCATGTGTAGAGTCGCCTCTTAGGCTGTTGGAAAAGGGTGTTCACTATGACCAGTGTGTTCTCTTGACAAGACTCTGTTAACCTTTGCCCTGCTTAATTTTGCTGTCCAAGGCCAAACTTGTCTGTTATTCCGGTTACCTTTTGATTTCCTACTTTAGCATTC
>NW_015169867.1:24447-24755 GCF_001447785.1 Gekko japonicus | reverse complement strand
GTGATGTTGAAGGGTTTGCCTTGGATTCGGACTGAGATCATTCTGCCATTTTTGAGATTGTATCCCAGTACTGACTTTTGCACTCTCTTGTTGACTATAAAGGCCACACCATTTTTTCTACGAGATTCCTGGCCACAATAGAAGATATAATGGTCTTGTGAGTTAAATTCGCCCATTCCTGTCCACTTTAGTTCACTGATTCCTAAGATATCGATCTTCAGTCTTGCCATCTCATTTTTGACCACGTCAAGCTTACCTTGATTCATAGATCCAGGTTCCTATGCAGTATTGTTCTATTGTTCTTTGCA
>NW_015169867.1:18253-24423 GCF_001447785.1 Gekko japonicus | reverse complement strand
CATATCTTTTAGCCTTTTGTTACTGTCCATGGGGTTTTCTTGGCAAAAATACTGGAGTGGGTTGCCATTTCCTTCTCCAGGGGGATCACACTTGGTCTGAGTTCTCTGCTGTGGCCTGTCCGTCCTGGGTGGCCCTCCATGGCATAGCCCACAGCCTCATCGAACCACGCAAGCCCCCTCGCCACGACAAGGCAGTGATCCATGAGGGGGCGATCAATGGTGGTGGTGGTGGTGGGGAAAGGTTTTCTCAGCCGGAGACTCTGGAGAGTCACTGCCCCTCCGCGAGGGACCGAGGGTCTGCCTCACTCTAAGCCGGCTTCAGAGGCACGCAAGCACAACAGCCTTTCTAGGACATACTTGCCTGCCCTTGGGAAGGTTTTCTCTGCCTGAGACTCTGGAGAGTCACTGCCCCTCCGCGAGGGACCGAGGGTCTGCCTCACTCTAAGCCGGCTTCAGAGGCACGCAAGCACAACAGCCTTTCTAGGACATACTTGCCTGCCCTTCCTGGGAGGAGCTTTTATCCTCACAACAGCCCTGTGAGGTAGGTGAGCGTGAGCAAAAGTGAGTGGCTCAGGGTTGCCCCCGGAGCCGAGTGGCTGAGCGGGGATCTGAGCCAGCATGGGGGGGGGGGCGTCTGCATGTCAGGTGGGGCCTGGGGGGGGAGTCTGAGTTCGAATCCCCACACACCATGTGGCTTGCTGGCTCTCTCTCTCTCTCAGCGTCACCAGGGATTTTGTGAGGATCGAATGGGCGAGGAGCACATCCTTCGTGCCCCCTCCTCCGGCTCCTAGGGGGAAGGACAGGGTGACATGGAGAAAGAGACGGAGCCCAGGTCCCGTCACTCCCGCACCCTGTTGACTTCCAGGGTGCTTGGCCCTTTCTCACCAAGACAGACCTCCAGAGCAATAAGATCACTACAGAAAAGTAGAGGACAGTGTAGCAAGACCAAGGTGCCACGGACTCCCACCCGATGCGCTTTGTCGAAGTGGCTTCCTGAACGATGCCCTCCAGGTCCGCCTTGGCGCTCCTCTGCCTCTCGCTGGGTGGGGCCACGGGGGTTGCAGACAGAAGGCCCTCGGCCCCCTCGCCAGGGAGCTGGCACCGGGGAAGGTCGGTTCCTGCTGGGATTGCAGCCAGGCAGAGCGGGTAGCGCAGTGCCGGAGGGGCCAGGCCTCGCTCTCTCTCTCTCTCTGGGCATAAGACGGCTTCCAAAGGGGAGCTCTCTGGGAGGGAGGAAATCATGAGCCGGAAACTGGGTACCTTGTCTGCTGTCGAGCAGCACGTTTTCCCCGGCCAGACGTCCGTCCCAGGAGGGGATACCCAGAGACGGTGTCAAACTGGGCAGGGGTACACCACAGGCATTTTGTGCCTCTCGCGCTTCTGAGCACCCAGAACGACAGCCACCTGTCTGAGGTGGGGCTGGAGCGAAGGCAAGAGCTTTCCTACGGCTGCCGTAGCTCCCTCTGAGTTGTGGAGTCTTCCTGCAAGCAAAAAGTCTACTTTGTGAGCTGCTGGCATTATTTATTTATTTATTTTATTCAATTTATACCCCGCCCTCCCCGCAATGCAGGCTCAGGGCGGCTTACATAGGGGCGAACGCCAATATAAAACATAATTAAAACCATTTTAAAAAAAAACATTAAAGCCGTGAGCGAGCGATTTGGCGGCTGCATCAATTAGTTTGCTCCGGAGCCCCATCCCTTCCTGCGCGAAGACAAAAAATGTGTGAGCCGGGGGCTAAAAAACTGTGAGCTGGCTCACACTCACTCAACTTAGAGGGAACACCGCTGCCTCCATATGGGGTGCTTTCCAAACCGGAAGGCTTTTTTGGGTCATCCCCTTTCCAGTTCCCACCCCCGTTTTGCTCCAGTCCTGTCCACAACGGCTTTGTGATGCACTCTTTGGAAAGAACACAGCTCACGAGCCTTTGCACGCTATCCGGATGGGAAGGGGCCTGTGTGGCTGAAGGCCTTGTCCACACCAGGGCCGTTGTCCTTCTGGCTGCCATTTTCCTTGCTGTAGCATCAGAAGGCTTTCTGGGTCTTTTTAAAAAGGGAAATCCCTGTTGCACGAGGCTTCCGCACTGCGTTGCCACAATCCCCTTGTTCCTGTGATTTCCCAGCATCCAACTGTTAACAAGTACATCTCTAGCACTTTTTTGTTGCGGAGATATAAGGGGAAAGGTGCAGGCAGTTGTTATCCAGACAGCCTAGAAGGGAACGGGAAGGCGAAGCTGCAAGAATGCTGGAGCAGGGCAGGAATTCATGGCCCAGCCAGTCACGCGGGTTCCTCACTGCTGCGGCAAATGCCTGCTGTGGCGGTAATGAAAGGGAGGAGGAGACGCCTTGCCCAGTGGGTGCCATCCAAAACCACCCTGTTTGCGGCAGAGGTGATGTTAGAACCTCTGGCCTCCCAGACCGGAATGCTTTTGCTCAGCCCCGATGCAAGAAGAGATTGGATTTCTACCCCATGGCCCTTCACTACCCAAAGGAGTCTCAGAGCGGCTGACAAACCCCTTTCCCTTCCCCTCCACACAACAAACACCCTTTGAAGTAGGTGGGGCTGAGAGAACTCTGACAGAAACTGCTCTTTTTCAAGGACAGCTCTAACAGGACTACGGCTTGCCCAAGGTCATTCAGGCAGGTGCAAGTGGAGGAGGAGTGGGGGAATCGAACCCGGTGCTCCCAGATCAGAGTCCGCGCACTTCACCACGACACCAAACTGGCTCTCACCAAACCAACTGCTCTGTATTTATTCTCTGGTGGACACTGCCTCGTGGCCCTTCCCTATAAGGAACGTCTGAGGAGTCTGAGACGTCTCAGTTTAGAAAAGAGACAATGGGGGGAGGGGGGAGAGACCCGGCAGTGGTTTACAAAATTATGCACAAGATAGAGAGTCGACAGAGAGAACTTCTCCCTCTCCCAAAATACGAGAACTGGAGGGCATCCAATGAAGCGGATGGGCTGTAGGTTCAGGACAGACCAAAGGAAAGACCTCTCTGTACACAGAGACTGATTACAATGTGGAACTCCCTGCCCCTGGCCGATGTAGAGCTACATCATCACTACATCACTGCTGAGGGTTGTAGCGATGGCCTCAGGCACAGACAGTTTGAAAAAGGGGATTAGATGGATTCATGAAAGATAGATCCGAGGGGATCATCCATGTTCAGAAGCAGTCAACCTCTGAATCCCAGAGCCAGGAGGCAACATCAGGGGAAGGCCTCGTCCCCTCTGCCCTGTTGCTGGCCCTCCAGAGGAACTGGCTGGCCCCTGTGCGAGACGGGAGGCTGGACTGGAGGGACCCTCACTGGTCTGGCCCAGCAGGGCTCTTCTGGGGTTCTTATCGGGGGAAGGCCTCGGCCTCTCTGCCCTGTTGCTGGCCCTCCAGAGGAACTGGTTGGCCACTATGTGAGACGGGAGGCTGGACTAGATGGACCCTCCCTGGTCTGATCCAGCAGGGCTCTTCTGAAGGCCTCGGCCTCTATGCCCTGTGGTTGGCCCTGCAGAGGAACTAGTTGGCCACTGTGCAAGAGAGGATGGGGGACTGATCTATTGAGGTTAACTGGTCTGGTCAGCCCAGTTACCCCTAGTTAACAGAGTGCTTAAATAAAGCTACAATTGCAGGAGCGTCAGTCTACCAGGTGACTCAGCTAGGCAGAGCCACGTTGCAAGTTTAGAAGAGAAACACTTCTCTCTTTATTTGAGAAGCACACTTTGGAGAGGAAAGAGCAGGGACAGGGCAGAGGACTAACTTACTAGCTGAAGGATGGAAGCAGATGGCGAGAGACGCATCTGCCTCATGGTGCCAAGAGAGGACCGCACGTCCCTGTCTCTCTCGGTGTGTGCAGGGAGGGAGCTCGTCTTCAAGCCAGTGAGAGAGCGGAAGGAAGGGGAAACTGGTCTCAGAGAGCATAATCTGCATTTCAAAGGGGACAGGGGCAGAAGAGTAGAGACAGGAAGAAAGGTCAGTGCGCCTGTCTAGCTATCTAGCCTCTCTTGCCAGGAAGCCTGGAGGCCTGAGACGGGGGACATCTCGCACCTGGAACTTCCCACAAGATGGAACCTCACTGGTCCGATCCTTTAGGGCTCCTTCTGAGGTTCTTGTGCCCCTGTGGCCACAGAGGGGCAGCCGTGGCATTTAGACCCCCTAGACGCAATCCACTTGGAAGGTTGCTCAGTGGGATACAGCAAAGGTCTCTTTGGAGGGAAGGGGCCGGGCCTGGCGCTGAGACCCCTGCTCATGAGCAGCTTCTGCGAGGCCAGGAAAGACACTTCCCGCCAGCTCCCCCTTTCTCCCCAGATGTGAGTCACCACAGAGTTGGGCCAAGGACTCTGGACCAGAGGAGAAGGCCCACCACCATCAGCTTGTGAGGAGCCCAGAGTCTAGACTGTTTCTGAGGGGCAGCCGTGTTAGTCTGTGCCAAAATGAAGCAGAGGTCCGGGGGGCACCTTAAAGACTGCGTTTCTTCCAGCAGGAGCTTCAAATGCTATGAAGAGGAAATCACATTCCATAGGTCTAGAGGGGACATTACCAAAGTGGGAGGTGGGGGGAGAGACTGACTGATTTTTGTTCCCCGATTCTTTGGGAGTTTCTCACTTGCACGCAGGGACTCCTCCTCACGTGCACGCAGGGACTCCTCCTCCACCACCACCAAAGCTCTCTGGGCATGGCTGGGATGGCGGGGGGGGGGGAAAGGAAGCAACGTGGGTCCTGGATCTCTTTTCCGAGTGCTAACCCTGTCTTGTGCCTGTCTCCCCACCACCAAGATTCACCCCCTGCTCCTCCGAGAACGCCAGAGGGACCCTGCGCGGACCAAGCTTTTACGTCGAACCGTCAGCGTCCCCGTGGAGGGGCGACCCCAGCCGGAGCACGGTAGGGACCCGCAGTGGCGCTTAAGGAGGAGGGGGTCGGCTCTCTGGGGACGGGGGGGGGGATGGCGTGTGACTCGTGCCAAGGACAGAGGAGGGGAGCTGCTGCGTGGGGCCTCCCCCAGAGCAGCCCTACAAGGGGCCTGGCCAGACTGACGGGACGGCTGCTCCGGGCAGGACATGTCTGCAGAGAGGCCTCCCCCCAACAGCCCCTGAGGGCTGCCTGTCCTCTGCTCTTGTTGGCTGTGAGGCCTGGGGACGGGGAAAGGGGTCCTGGCCCCTACGGAGGAGGGGGCTCTCTTCTGGCAAACTCCAGGTCAGCATGCCTTCGGAAGCTTCCTCCTCGCAGAGAGGAGTCCTGGCCAGTGTTCCCTCTAAGCTGAGTTCGTGTGAGCCAGCTCAGTTTTCTAGCCTCCGGCTCACACGTTTTTGTCTTAGTTCAGGAAGGAGGGCTCCAAAAGCAAACTAATTCATGCAGCAGCCAGATCGCTGGCTCACAACGTTTAATGCCAGTAGTAGCTCACAAAGCAGAATTTTTGCTCACCAGACTCCACAGCTTAGAGGGAGCCTTCGTCCTGGCGGGGGGCCCTGGCTACCCTGGCGGCGGGATGCAGCCCCACCCCCCCACCTATCCACACGCCCCGGCTGGGGAGCAGCTCGGAAAGCATCTTGGGGGGGGCAAACCCACAGAGAGGAGGGGGAGGGGGAGGCATGAGAAGCCCCGGGGAGTCAGCCCGGTCTTCCTCCTCAGGGCTCCACCGGATCCCCCTCCCTGCCTGGATCCCCATTTCAAGGCCAGCCCCCCTTCCTGAGCAGGGCAGGAGACCCCGCGGGGCCGGTCAGGAGGGTTGTGGCCAGTGTGGAGCGCCCCCCCCTCCAGCACCACCGGGCTGCTCCCCCCCGCAGAGTGGCTGTCCAGGTAGCCCCAGGGCAGTGCCTGCCTTGAGCGAGAGAACCAGCTCAGAAAGAGAGAGAGAGGGAGGGAGGGAGGGAGGTGGAGATTCCCATGAAGCGGGATCCGCACCCGTCACCACCCCACTGCGGGAGCCTGCTGCGCTTGCATGGAACAGCGGTCTCCACGTGGCACGGCTTCTCCCTGGGCGACCTGCTTTGCTAGGGGAGAGGAGGCCCAGAAGCCACGAGGGACGGCTGCACCCCCCCTTTACGGGACACCCCCTCCCCCCAAGTCCTGCAGAGGAACCGACTCCGGGTCCCTCCCCAGACCCCCCCCGCTGCCTCCTCCTCTTCCTCCTGGCTTCAGTCTTGTTCTGGGGGGAGACATTGGGGGAGGGGGAGGCT
>NW_015169867.1:16847-18035 GCF_001447785.1 Gekko japonicus | reverse complement strand
ACCCCCAGGAAGGGGCTCTGGGCCGGCCTGTGGGGTGAGGCCCCGGAGGAGAGTGCTTTGAGAGGGGTGTGTGTCTCTCTTGCTGCCCCCCACTGAAGTAAAGGCCCCCCGGGGATGGGAGGGGGGAGATACACGCATGTCCCTCCTGCCACATTTCCCCCTCGCCCGCCGCGTGGGGGCTTGCGGGGCTGGGGGTCGGAGGGAGGGGAGTCCGCTGCGCCCCAAAGCTCGGTGGGAGTGGGGGAGAGTGCTCACGACACACCTGGCCAGCAGGGGGGGGGCGCTGAGGGGGCCTCCCTCGTGACTCTCCCCTGCCATTCCCTTCAGTCCCGTGGGCCCCCCCCCCTGCATCGCATGGCATCCCATCCCATAATAGCATGTTCCATTGAAAAGGCACCAAAGACGACGGCAAGGAGGCCGGGGAGCTTGACAACTGTTGCTATAGAAACCCTCGCTCTCTCTCTGGCAGGCTTCCCGGGCCCCGGCACTATTCAGGGCCGGGCCTGCGGTGGGTGTCTTGCTGGTGGGGAGAGGAGAGGAGAGGAGAGGAGGGAGCCAGCTGCCCTGCGCAGCACCAGCAGCCCCCCCCCCCTCTGCTCCCCGGGCATGGGCAGGAGGAGGAGGGGGGGCTCCTTGCCTCTCCCAGCCCCTTGGGAGCCCTGGGGGGGCCCGCTTCGGGGGGGGGACCCTGGCCAGTTTGGCCAGCCTCCCTCCCCCCTGCAGATCTGAGTGCAAATCCCACCCAAGAGCCCCGCTGCCCTGGGGTGCCCTCCTGGGCCAGGCCCTGCAGCTGGCTGGCCTGCCCCTGCCTGGGCGGGTGTGTGTGTGTGTGTGGGGGGGTGCCCCCTGCCCCCAGGGTCAGAGTCCACCAGCCCAGTCCCTCCACCTGCCCCCCTCCTCCTCCCGGGGGTTTAAAAAAAGAAATGTTGTCTCCCTGGGAAGTTGGCTTAAAAGGTTTCCATGGCAACCCCAGGGGGAGGGCGGCGACAGGCAGGGACGTCCCCCCCCTCTCCCTGGCTCATCTGCCGCGTGCCTCTGGCGCCCCCTGCCGGAATGCGGCCAAACTCCGGGGGCGCAGCCCCCCCCCCGACTTCGCGGTGACCCCGGCTGACCCCGCCCGGGGCTGCTGCTGCGGATCGGGCCCCGTGCGCGAGGGGGTGGTGGTGGTGGTGGAGGAGAGAGCCTGTC
>NW_015169867.1:11952-15976 GCF_001447785.1 Gekko japonicus | reverse complement strand
GGGAGGAAAGGGAGGAGCACGTGGGAGGGAGGGAGGGAGGAGGGCGCACGGGACGGGACGGGGGGCTCCCCGCGGGTGGCCCTCTGAGCACGTGGCCCCGGCTGCTCCCGGCCCTTCTCTCTGGGGGGATGCTTTGGGGGGTGGGGGGTGGCTAGCAGCGTCCTCTGTCCTCGCCCGCTTCTCTGTGTGTGTGTGGCGCGCTGGGGGGCGCGCGTCCTCGTCCCTTCCGACCGGCCAGCCGGTGCGTCTGTTCCGGGGGCGACCTCTTCTCCCTGCCTCCAGGGCTGGACTCTCGAGGCTGGGGGCCTGGGAAGGGGGGCCCCGAGTCGTCCTCTCCAGGCTTTGGACCTGGAGCAGGTCCGTTTCCCATCCCCCCACCTTCCGCGCACCCCCAGAGAGCAGAGGCTGCAAGGGCTTCCCCGGGGCCTTGTTCCTGGATCCGGCCACAAATGCCCGTGACGCCTTGACAGACCCCACCCGCCCCCTTCAGGGGGACCCGTCTTCCCTCTCAGCGGAGCGAGTGTGCGCCAGCTCACAGCTCCTTAGCCTCCGGCTCACACAGTTTTGTCTCAGCTCCGGGAGGAGGGGGCTTGATGCAGCAGCCGAATCACCTGCTCACCGCTTTCATGCCACTAAGTAGCTCCCAAAGTAGGATTTTTGCTCACAGGACTCCACAGCTGAGAGGGGGCATCGAGGGGGACTCTGCGCTGTGTTCCCTGACCCAAAGCCTCCATTTGACACAGAGGGCTCCCAGGTGGGGCGCCCCCCCCCCGGAGACATGCAGCCTAAGGAAGGGTACCCCAAATACCCTTGGACCACCCTGAGCAGGGCTCCCTCTAAGCTGTGGAGTCTGGTGAGCACAAATTCTTCTTGGTGAGCCACCGGCATTAATGTTGTGAGCGAGCAATTTGACTGCTGCACCAATTAGGGTGCTCTGGAGCCATCCTGCCTGAGCGAAGAGGAAAAAGGTGTGAGCCGGAGGCTAAGGAACTGTGAGCTGGCTCACACTCATTCAGCTGAGAGGGAACCCTGGCCCTGAGTTGTGCCCCCCCCCCCGCATGCATTCTGTGGACTGTGCCCTGAAATGGTGTGGTGGGGGCATGGCCCGGTGCCTGACCCACGGAAACCCCCACCCCCAGCGTTTCTGAGTACACCGGGAAGGTGCCCGAATAAGGAACTGGCTGTCAAGCTGATTTATGCAGGAGTCTCTGACACTGGCCACACATATCACCCGGTTGGGGGATTTCTTCCCAGTCTCTGGCTCAAGGATCCCCTGAGCTCTGGGGGCGCCTGAGCAGCCCCCCCCTTTCCCCTCCCCTCTGGCTGGGGTGTCCCGGTTAAGAGTGGCAGACTCCAGTTTGGAGAGCCAGGCTGGATTCCCCGGGCCGCCGCCGCCTCCTCCACGTGCTGGGTGACCTTGGGTCAGTCTCCGCCCTCTCCGAGCCCTCTCAGCCCCACCTACCTCACAAGATGGGGAGGGGGGGTCTGTTGTGGGGAGAGGAAGGGGAGGCACTCTGAAGCCGCTCTGCAACTCCTCCGGGTAGTCAAGAGCGGGGTACAAAACCGACTCCTCTTCTTCTCCCAAGCACGACAGGGGTCGTCGGAGAGCCCCCTGTGTCTCTCTGCCCCCAGAGCTTGGCGTCTAAAGGACGGGTTTTCTGGAGGGGGGGAGGCTGAGTCCAGGAATAGCCTCCCCCCCCCACAGGCCCGTTTCCTTCCCTCCGTCTCCCTTCCTCCCCCTAGCAACGCAGGGTTCAGGACATCCCGTGGAGCCGGTTACTCTCTGCAGAGTCCCAGGCCTCCTGAGGAGGACAAGGAGGAGGGGGAGACTGTGAACAGTGGAGAGGTTGGTGTGCGGGGGGGGGGGGGCAGCTTGGGGTGATTAGGGGTGTGTGTGTGAGAGAGAGAGATGCTTTGGCCTTATGCCACATGTTCCTTCAGCCGTGGGTCCCGCTTTTAGTTGGGGGCTCGCGAGAAGCAACGCGCTCGAAAATGGAGGTGCCTTTGCCTGTGAGCACTCTCCCCACACCCCTCCCTGGCCGGCTGGCACTCCCCCCCCACACACACACAAGCAGGCCCTCCGGTTCGGGTCGGGGCCAGCCCAGCTTCCCAAAGCAGCTCTCCTGCTTCCCCCACCTCCGCCGATGTTCTCTCTCAAGGCCCCATTCATTTTCGCTCAAAGACTCTCCGGGCAACGGCGTGGCGTGGGAGGCAGCGATTGGGGCGGCGGGGGGGGGGAACGACACACACCACTTTCATGCCAGTTTGTGCTGGGGTGGGCACAATGGCTCCCCTGGGGGGGGCTGGATGGCGGGGGGTGGCGACAGATGGCAGGCGCAGGGTGGGGGGGGAGGGAGAGAGGGAGGGGTGAATCCCCGTTCCGTGTGCCTGCATTGTGTGTGTGTGCTGGGGGGGGGGCTGAGCCTTCCCCCGGAGGGACGAGGCAGCCACGTTCTGCTCGGGGACACCGGCCGGAGGGGGGAGGGACGGCTCTTGCTGGGGCTGGAAAGGGGCTTCTTCTCTGACACACGCCCCGCCCAGAAGGGGTGATTCCGGGGGGGGGGGTTCCGGTCAGGCTTCGGGGCAGGAGGGCCGAACCATCGGGGGCATCGGGCGGGGGAGGTGTGAGGCTCCTGGGTCCCGTCTCTCACGCAGAGGGCGGAGAGGCCCGGGCCTTGCCCAGAGATGGCACCTCCTGGCTCTGAAGAGGTTGGCCACCCTCCGGGTGTGGAGGCCACCCTGGCTCTGCCATGCCATCGGCAGGATTTCTGGGGGTGTCCTCCAATGTTCCCTCTAAGCTGTGGAGTCGCGTGAGCAAAAATTCTACTTTGTGAGCTACTGGCATTAAAGCTGTGAGCGAGGGATTTGGCTGCTGCATCGATTAGTTTGCTCTGGAGCCCCATCCTTCCTGAGCTAAGGCAAAAATGTGTGAGCTGGAGGCTAAAAAACAGTGAGCTAGCTCACACTAACTCAGCTTAGAGGGAACCCTGGTGTCCTCCTCTCCCCAGGGGCTGCGGCCGAGTGGTTAGAGCTCTTGCGTGGCATGGAGAAGGTTCCGTCCCCGGCAGCAGTGGCAGCAGTGGGTGGCGATGCTCCCCAAGCGATTTGGCGACGGCATCAATTCATTTGCTTCCGGAGCTGAGACAAAAATGTGTGAGCCGGAGGCTAAGAAACGGTGAGCTGGCTCACCCTCACTCAGCTCAGAGGGGACACTGGTGACAGGTGACAGGAAAGACCGGAAGGGTCCGGCTCCGTGGAAGACACGCAGCATCGTGTGTTGAGGCGTGTTTGTGTTTGTGGGGGGGGGCAGCGCAGAGGCCCATCCGACTGGACAGTCCGGGCTGGGGGGGCCCCTCGGTGCCGGCCCCCAGCTCCCCGTCCTGTGTGTGTGTGTTGGGGGGGTCTGGCAGGGCTTCCCGGGTCGGGGGGGAAGGCTTTTCTCTGTGGGGGAGAACGGCTCTCGGTCCACGTGACGACTCCCCTCCCTGCCCGGCGGAGACAGGCCCCTTCAGCGCCCCCACCCGGAAGCCGTGGCGAGCGGCCTTCACGTGCCCGGATCCTGGCTTGGCCGGAGCGGGTTGCAGCTGGCTTCCTGTCCTCCCCTTGCCTGGCAAGGGGGCAGCTAGGAGGGAGGGTGGAAGAGAACCCGTGGGTCTGGTGCAGGACCCGGTCCCCTCCCACCCGCGGAAGGAGCGTGTGTGCAGCGCGGCATTTGGGGGCCTGGCCCCCTGACGTCCACCCAGCCCCCCCAACTCTCTGGGCCACCTGGAGGGCTCCCCACCACCGCCCCTCCCCCAAGCGCAGCAGGCAAGCAGACGGCAAACGCTGCACATTTTAAAATTTCATTCTTATTTCATTTTTAAATTTTGTGACATCAGTGCCCCCCGACTTATTTAACTCCCCCCCAAATTACAAAATCCTGCCGGGGGGGGGGAGGGGAGGGGAGAGAACAGGGCACTGTATGGAGGACGCTTCCGCCAGCCAGCCCGCACACCCGCGCAGGCATCGATGGCTCTGTGGAATC
>NW_015169867.1:9149-11906 GCF_001447785.1 Gekko japonicus | reverse complement strand
CCTCCCTCCCTCCCTCCCTCCCTCTTACCGTGGCTGACTCTCTGCACGGCCTGTCTGTCAAGGGCCCGTCACCCTGTCAGCTTGGCTTCCTCGCAGTTGTGAGCTTCAGCCCCCTCCCCGGAGGAGGAAGGCAACGGAGCCAGGCGAGCAGGCCGAGCAGAAGTGGCCACGGCCCAGGAACTCTCCCCCCTCCCTGCATTTCCAGATGCATGACGGGGGGGGGGGGGGGTGGGGGGGGGGAAGAGGCCCTGAAATGCTGTCCAAAGCATGTTTCCCCTGCACTGAGGCTGGGTTGGGCTATTCCCCCACCCCCACCCCCCGTGCTGTAGCCTTCCAGTCGACCCGCAAAACCCAGCTCTGTGGGCCAGGCCTTCCTGAGGATAAGAACAGGAGGGAAATGCCATGTTGGATCAGGCCAATGGCTCCTCCAGTCCCAACAGTCCCTGTCACACAGTGCTCAAAACCCAGGTGCCCTCGGGCGGTCCACCAATGGGGCCGGAAAACAAGTGCCCTCAGGAAGTCCACCAGTGGGGCCGGAACCCAGGTGCCCCCATGAGGTCCACCAGTGGGGCCGGAAAACAAGTGCCCTCAGGTGGTCCACCAGTGGGGCCAGAACCCAGGTACCCTCATGAGGTCCACCAGTGGGGCCAGGTGCCCTCAGGTGGTCCACCAGTGGGGCCGGAACCCAGGTGCCCTCATGAGGTCCACTAGTGGGGCCGTAACCCAACTACCCTCAGGTGGTCCACCAGTGGGGCCGGAACCCAGGGGCCCTCTGGAAGACCACCAGTGGGGCCAGGTGCCCTCAGGAGGCCCAGCAGTGGGGCCAGAACCCAGGTGCCCTCAGGGCGTCTACCAGTGGGGCCTTAACCAAGGTGCCCTCAGGAAGTCCACCAGGGGAGCCGTAACCCAGGTGCCCCCAAGTGGTTACCAGTGGGGCAGGAACCCAGGGGCACTCAGGAAATCCACCAGTGAGGCCAGAACCCAGGAGCCCTCAGGTGGTCCACCAGTAGTTCCAGAACCCAGGGGCCCTCTGGAAGACCACCAGTGGGGCCAGGTACCCCCAGGAGGCCCAGCAGTGGGGCCAGAATCCAGGTGCCCTCAGCAAGTCCACCAGTGGAGCCGTAACCCAGGTGCCCTCAAGTGGTTACCAGTGGGGCAGGAACCCAGAGGCACTCAGGAAGTCCACTAGTGGTGCTGTAACCCAGCTGCCCTCAGGTGGTCCACCAGTGGGGCCGGAACCCAGGGGCCCTCGGGAAGTCCAGCAGTGGTTCCAGAACCCAGGGGCCCTCTGGAAGACCACTAGTGGGGCCAGGTGCCCTCAGGAGGCCCAGCAGTGGGGCCAGAACCCAGCTGCACTCAGGTGGTCCAACAGTGGGGCCAGAACCCAGGTGCCCTCAGGAAGTCCACCAGTGGGGCCAGAAACCAGGTGCCCTCAGGAAGTCCACCAGTGGGGCCAGAAACCAGGTGCCCTCAGGAAGTCCACCAGTGGGGCCAGAAACCAGGTGCCCTCAGGAAGTCCACCAGTGGGGCCAGAAACCAGGTGCCCTCAGGAAGTCCACCAGTGGGGCCAGAAACCAGGTGCCCTCAGGAAGTCCACCAGTGGGGCCAGAAACCAGGTGCCCTCAGGAAGTCCACCAGTGGGGCCAGAAACCAGGTGCCCTCAGGAAGTCCACCAGTGGGGCCAGAAACCAGGTGCCCTCAGGAAGTCCACCAGTGGGGCCAGAACAGGTGCCCTCAGGAAGTCCACCAGTGGGGCCGGAACCCAGGGGCCCTCATGAGGTCCACCAGTGGGGCCAGGTGCCCTCAGGTGGTCCACCAGTGGGGCCGGAAAACAAGTGCCCTCAGGATGTCCACCAGTGGAGCCAGAACCCAGGTGCCCTCATGAGGTCCACTAGTGGGGCCGTAACCCAACTATCCTCAGGTGGTCCACCAGTGGGGCCGGAACCCAGGGGCCCTCTGGAAGACCACCAGTGGGGCCAGGTGCCCTCAGGAGGCCCAGCAGTGGGGCCAGAACCCAGGTGCCCTCAGGAAGTCCACCAGTGGAGCTGTAACCCAGGTGCCCTCAAGTGGTCCACCAGTGGGGCCGTAACCCAGCTGCCCTCAGGTGGTCCACCAGTGGGGCTGGAACCCAGGTGCCCTCAGGAAGTCCACCAGTGGTTCCAGAACCCAGGGGCCCTCAGGTGGTCCACCAGTGGTTCCAGAATCCAGGGGCCCTCTGGAAGACGACCAGTGGGGCCAGAACCCAGGTGCCCTCAGGGCGTCTACCAGTGGGGCCTTAACCAAGGTGCCCTCAGGAAGTCCACCAGGGGAGCCGTAACCCAGGTGCCCCCAAGTGGTTACCAGTGGGGCAGGAACCCAGGGGCACTCAGGAAATCCACCAGTGAGGCCAGAACCCAGGAGCCCTCAGGTGGTCCACCAGTAGTTCCAGAACCCAGGGGCCCTCTGGAAGACCACCAGTGGGGCCAGGTGCCCTCAGGAGGCCCAGCAGTGGGGCCAGAACCCAGGTGCCCTCAGGGCGTCTACCAGTGGGGCCTTAACCAAGGTGCCCTCAGGAAGTCCACCAGGGGAGCCGTAACCCAGGTGCCCCCAAGTGGTTACCAGTGGGGCAGGAACCCAGGGGCACTCAGGAAATCCACCAGTGAGGCCAGAACCCAGGAGCCCTCAGGTGGTCCACCAGTAGTTCCAGAACCCAGGGGCCCTCTGGAAGACCACCAGTGGGGCCAGGTGCCCTCAGGAGGCCCAGCAGTGGGGCCAGAA
>NW_015169867.1:7328-8375 GCF_001447785.1 Gekko japonicus | reverse complement strand
AAACCAGGTGCCCTCAGGAAGTCCACCAGTGGGGTCAGAACCCAGGTGCCCTCAGGAAGTCCACCAGTGGGGCCAGAACCCAGGTGCCCTCAGGAAGTCCCAACAGTGGGGCCAGAACCCAGGGGCCCTCAGGAAGTCCACCAGTGGGGCCAGAATCCAGGGGCCCTCTGGAAGTCCACCAGGGCCCTCCTCGGCTTGCCTGGCCTCCCAAGAAGCTCTGCTCCTGGAACTTTGCCCCCATCCCGCAGGCTGTCCCTTGTGGGGGCCACAGAGTCTGGGGCTTTCCTCCTCACCCCTGAACATATCAGGGTTGCAGAGGAGCTCAGGGCTCAGAGCGTGTGCAGAGTGCCTTTCCCAGTCACCGATCCCAGCTGGCTGCCTGGGGGTTCCAGGGAAGGCCCTCTCAGTTGTCCGGTGGGGCAGGTCTGGCTGACGGCGCCCGGGAGGTGGGGGCGACGGAGCCACGGCGGGCAGGACGGGAGAGGCCGATGGCCTGGTCTCTTGGGCGTGTGCAGAGTTTGTGCCCAGGAAGGCTGCATCGGAGGAGTGGTCTCTCAGCGGCGAAAGGACCGCCGGCCCCGTGGGGCCAGGGAAGGCTGTGGCTGGCTGGCTAGCAGGCCTCATGGGGTGGGGAAGAGACCACTTGAGAGACTGGCTGTTGTCTCCCCCCCCCTCCCAGTTTGCCTTCCTCTGCCGCTGCCTCCTCCGCCCAGCCCGAGGTCAGCGGGGCAACCTGGCCAGGCTCCCGGAGGCCGCGAGGAGGCTCTTTGGAGGAGGAGGCCCCACCCCAGAGGCCGCGAGGGAAGCGTCCCCAAGATGGGCTTTGCCCCAGCAGGATTCTGGGAGCCGGCAGGAGCCCCTGCGGCAGGCGAGGCAAAGGGGTGGGGGTGGGGGGCCGCCTTCTTGGTTCGCAGGACAGCCCCCCCTCCCGCAGGGCAGCAGGCAGGTGGGGACTGGGGAGGGGGCCTCGCAGTGCCCACCTCCTCCCTTCGCCCCCCCCCCGCCTCACCGGAAGCCCAAGAGGAGGGCCTCCCCCAAACCCCCCCC
>NW_015169867.1:3555-7241 GCF_001447785.1 Gekko japonicus | reverse complement strand
CAAACATGAGGGCCCGCGGAAGCGTTGCGGGGGGGGGGGGACGACACAGGCAGTGTTCCCTCTCAGCTGAGTTAGTGTGAGCTAGCTCACAGTTTTTGAGCCTCCGGCTCACACATTTTTGTCTCGGCTCAGGAAGGGATGGGGCTCCAGAGCAAACTAGTTTATCCAGCAGCCAAATCTCTTGCTCACAACTTTAATGCCAGGAGCTCACAAAGTAGAATTTTTGCTCACAAGACCCCACGGCTTAGAGGGAGCATTGGAGGTATTCTCTGGCCAGTGGCTGTGCGAGGGGACCCTCTGGGGTGGGGTGGGGGTTCTCCAGTGTGCCCGTCCCTGAGGAGGAAGCGGGGCTTTGCCAAACGGGTGGTGGTGGTGGTGTTTGGGTTCATGGATTGGGTGGGGTGGGGGGGGATGAGCCAGGCTTCCACGCTGCTATTTTGGTCCCTGATGCCAGTTCCCTGCGCTATTTGAGGTTCCCTGCCCGCCCCCCAAGCCTGTTGGGCTCCCTGAGCTCAGCTCTGCCCATTCACAAGGGATGCTGCTGCGTGTCTGTGGGGGGGGGAGTGGGGGACACACGGGACTCTGGAGCTGTCCAGGGCCTTGCTTGGCTCGCTGCCCTCTGGGGCTGGGGGGGGGGGGGGGGGGGGGGGGCGTGCGTGCCCCCGGCTGGGTGGCCTGCCGAGCCCCTCTTTCCTTCCCCGCCTCTTGTGTTTTGGGCGGCGGTGGGGAGAGGGTGTCACTGCGTTGCCATGGGGCGGGGGGAGCGGAGCGGCTTTGTCCCCGGCAAGGTGCTGGGTTTGGGTCGGTCCCCTGAGCCACCGAGCCCCATCAAGCCCCAACTCTGCACACGCCCAAGAGACAAGTCCGTGGTTCCCCGTTCCTCGTCGCACGGGAAACGGCCTCCCGGGTGGGGTGGTGCCCGGTACCGCCCTGCCCGCCCCTTGTCCGGCGCACGCCTGGAGCCTTTCGCCCCTCTTTCTTTTCCAGATTACCACGCGGGCCGTTCCCGGCGGAAGAGTGTTCCTGGAGGGAAGCAGTACAGCATCAACATGGACGCCCCCCCAGCGCCCCCCTTCCGCCCCTCGGTGAGAGAGAACCCCCCGCCCTGTTCTGTCAGGCCGGCCCCTCCCCCTCGCCCCCAGGGTCATCTAGTCCAACCCCCCTGTACAAGGCGGGGAAGTCACAGGTACCTCCTCCCTCCCCCCCCCACACCCCTGGTGGGTGACCCCCCTACTCCATTCCCAGAAGGTAACAAAACACCCTCCAGGATCCCCGGCCAAACTGGCCTGGAGAAAAATGGCTTCCAGATCCCAGAGTGGTGATCGGCCATTTCCTTGGGGAAAAGGCTGAAAGAGGAATCTGGTCACAGCAAAAAGCAAAGAACCCCATAAAACACAAGACAGAAATTTCTCAAAATTAAGCACGGAAACGTTTGAGCCTGGAAATAAATAAACCAACAACAGATTTATATCGTTGAGTCCCGTGGGGTGGGGAAGGAAAGGTGTGTTAAAATACGTTAAAGGAGTACATGAAGGTACAAATGAAGAAGAATAAAGTTTGCGTTCAGTGGCACCTTTAAGACCAGCCAAATTTTATTCTGTGTGTAAGTTTTCATGTGCATGAGGTACGTTGAAACGGAACCATTGCGAATAGGTAGAGGGTGGGGGAGGGTGTGGCCAGGAACGGCTAATTAGAGTCAAGATGCACAAGAAACTGAGCAATAAACATCGCTTAAGACTGGATGAAGGCAATTGGGAAGACCTGCGGATAGCAGCGAATTAGCATACAGCAGAATAAAAGAGATGACACGGAGATGCGAGAATTGAATGAGGTCAGCATGTACAGTGAGACAAGTAAGCAATGTCTCTGTTAAGCCCTGGGGATTCCATTGTCCTGAGTCTTGTGATAACTTGTAACTCAGCAATCTCTCATTCTGGTCTGTTTCTAAAACTCACAGCTACTCCCTTGAACACATAAACTTGTTAAGACTTTGAGACAGGGATGGGGAGAGTCACCTAAATTTTGGGGGATTTCCCACCCGCCCCCCACACCCCAGAGTCTTCTAAATCACCGTAAACTGAGATTCCAGAGAGGAAGGAGCATTCCAGGGGATGGACGGGGATGAAGGAGGAGTGGGCAGCCGCAGAATTGGCACCTTGGCAGAGCGGTGGATACGCACAGGCAAAATAATCTCAGTTAGGCAAAATAATCTCCGTTAACTAGGCGTCCGAGCAGACAGGGAACACGGTAGCATCCATCAAGGTCGTGGGGGAAATGCGGAGACGCGTTCGTCAGCAGGCGAGTTTAGCGGGTCGTGGTGGGTCTTGCCCTGTGCCCGGTCAGCAGTGGGATGCCCGGGCCATCGGTGGTCACTCGGCAAGCAGGAAGGTTGTTGGGACAGAGTGAGTGACTCTGGGACGCGTGGCTGGCCGGATCATGGCCAGGCCGGCTGCTCGGGCCTGCTGAGCTTCCCACCCACCCCCGGGGCCGGATCTTGTGGGGCAAAAGGCTTTCTGGTTGGGCTGCCATTCTTGGCCCTAATGAAGGGGTTGGCGCACCCCCCTCTCCCTCCTGCACGATTTAAAGGGCCCTCCAGCTGACCAGCGGGGAGTATGTGGAGGGCCCTTTAAGTCTTGCAGGAGGTGGAGGGAGAGGGGCGCGCGGCAACCCCTGCTTCTTCTCAAAAGCATTTAAAGGATCCCTTTAAAGGCCTTTAGGAAAAAGCAGGGGGCCCTTAAGAGGCAGACGGCCCTTAGAGGAAGGGGGCAGCGCCCCTGATAGCCCCCCCCCGGTAGCTCTGGGCCAGCCATGGGCACCAGTGTTCAGGAGGCCTCAGCGGAGGCACGGGGGGCCCCGGGGTGGCTTTTCCCAGGGGTAATTTCAAGAGCAGCTCTCCTCCCCCCCCCTATTGGAGGGAGGAAGAGAACGAGTCCTCCCCCCCATGGAGTTTTGTTGATTTAAACTGTGCCCCCCCCCCTCCAGCCGCGTCAAAGCCGCTCGTTTCCCTCCGGGATGACAAACTGCGCAGGCGGCTGCTGGGGTGGGGGCCTGGTGCTGATGGGTGCCACGGGTTCAGTCCTTCCCCGTCCGTAGCCCTGGTCCGGATCAGGCCCCAAGAGACCGCTGCAGCCGCGTTCAAGGTCCCGGGAAGATCCCGTCCTCCCCCCTCGGTGACGCTCCTGTTCTGGCCCTTGGGGGGGGGTTGCATGTGGGTGGTGGTGGGTGGGTGGGGGGACGCGCCCGCGGGTGCTCTTTCTGGGCCCCTCGTCTGGTGTGTGTGGGGGAGTCCCGTGTGGCCCGTGGTCTCAGCAGCCGCGCGCCTCTGTGTCTTCCTGCCCCCCCCCCCAGCAGCAGGGATTCCTGAGCCGGCGCTTGAAGAGCTCCATCAAGCGGACCAAGAGCCAGCCCAAACTGGACCGCACCAGCAGCTTCCGCCAGATGTTGCCTCGGTTCCGGAGCGCCGACCATGACAGGTGAGAGGAGGTGCGGGAGGGGCCGGACGCCGCCCCAGGAGCTGCTGGAGGAATGCGCCCCCCCACACACACACCCGCCCAGCCGAGCAGAGGGAACCCCCGGAGAGAGAGAGAGCGGCCTCCCCTCCCTGGGGCGGGCCCTCCCTCCTCCCCGGCACCCCCTTTGGCCCGGTTCCTTCTTTCTCCCTCCCTCCCTGTCAGGCTTCCTGTTCG
>NW_015169867.1:2873-3528 GCF_001447785.1 Gekko japonicus | reverse complement strand
CCCCCCGCCCCCCGCCGCTCATCCCTGGGTACCCTGCGTATTTTTAGCCTCTTCCTGCCTCCTTCCCCCCCTGGCTGACGGCAGCCCCGACACGCATGGGCTCTCTCTGCTTACGCCGCGTGGCTAAAAATATCCTCCTGGGGGCGGCAGCTTGGAGCAGAAATGCCACCGGGGAAGGGAGGCAGGGAGGGAGGCAGGGAGAGCGAGCAGAGGGGATTTCTGTGGCGCAGCCTCCACTCCCGTGGCGGCGTGGGGGGGGGAGTTCCCCCGGGAGGGCACCGCTCTGGCCGTGGGGCAGGGTGGACAGGAGCCGGACTGCCGCGCCTGGGGCCAGGAGAGACCCCTCGGCCGATGCCCCGGCCGATGCCCGAAGGCGCTCTGGAACGGAGCGGAGGGGGCGGTGGGGCTCACCCTGGCCCCAGGCACACACGCCCTCGCCCCGCCAGCCGGGGCCGACTGTCTCTGATGCTCTCTCCATCTCTCTCTCTCTCTCTCTCTCCTCTGTCGCGATCCCGTTCTCCAGGCCGGGACCCCCCGGCAACCGCAGGACTGCCCCTCTGGGGGGGCAGACTCCAGGTACCCCCGCCTGAGTGTGGGTTTTAGCCCAAGCCACCGGCCCCTCCTCTCCCGCACACTCCCCCCCTCCCCTGCCCCA
>NW_015169867.1:0-2847 GCF_001447785.1 Gekko japonicus | reverse complement strand
GTTCTTCTCCCCCCGCCCCGCCCACCCTGCTTCCCGCACCTCACCTCTCCCTCTCCCTCTCCCGCTCCCTCCCCGCAGGGCCCGCCTCATGCAGAGCTTCAAGGAGTCGCACTCCCACGAGTCCCTGCTCAGCCCCAGCAGTGCCGCCGAGGCCCTGGAGCTCAACCTGGACGAGGACTCCATCATCAAGCCCGTCCACAGCAGCATCTTGGGCCAGGAGTTCTGCTTCGAGGTACACCCCCCCGGGGGGCAGGGGGGGCTGTCCTGTGGGCGCTCCGCGCGTGGGGGGGGGATGGGTCCACGCAGGCAGACCACGTGTCGCCTTCCTTCCGCTTTTCAGGTCACCACCTCTTCCGGCACGAAATGCTTTGCCTGTCGATCGGCCGCCGAGCGGGACAAATGGATCGAGAACTTGCAGCGCGCGGTGAAGCCGAACAAGGTACGCTGCCCCCTCGGGGGCTCCTCCCGCCCCCTCCCGGGTGACTCTCTTGCCCCCTTGGGCGGGAGCGGCTGTGCTGTCCCTGGGGGGAGCAGGCGGGCCTAGAGATGTAAAATTTCTGGAAATTTTGAAGCTCGGGAAAAAAACCCCTTTTTCCTGGTTTTTTTCGGGGGAAAACGGAAATTTTCAGAAAAATTGGGAAAAAATGCTACATTAGCATTTCTTGTGTCTTTTCTAGATTGAAAGTCATTCTGTTACTTTAGGAACATAAAATATGACTATGGACATTTTTACTTGGCATGAAATTATCACAGCTAGCATATTAAAAATATAGTGTATCCAAACAATTATTACAAACAGAATACCCACCCACATGCAAAAACAAAATTGAAACTTTTTTTATTTTCTTCTGACAATCGCACCTCCTAAAGGAAGAAGTGCATCTTGTTCTTGCATTGGAGAGTTCAGTTTGTAACCTAGGACTTGCTTGTCCTCAGTGCACAGATATTAGATCAATCTGATACCATATATATATATTTTAGAAATGATTTGGAAAATATTTGAACACCTTGTCTTAAAATATTTTATTCATCATGTTAAAATAGAACGTTCCATAATCATTTTTTCCCTTTTCTCTTTTCAATTTTTCCAATTTTTCTGAAAAAAACAAAAAAGCTTCAGGGAAAAAACGGGGGGGGGGGAACGTTTTCCCCCCAAAATTTTTCCGGGTTTTTTTCCGGGCCGTGACATCTCTAGGCGGGCCCAAGGCCCTTTCCGGGGAGAGTGGGACACTGATGGCCGCTCGGCCACCTGCTCCGGCCTGACCGACTGCACAGGCCGCCCTGCGGGCGGGACGGAGCCATGGCTCGCTTGTTCCTCGCCGTTCTCCCCCGTGGGGGACTCGCAGGAACGCTTGAAGCGACCGGGCCCTGAATCTGAGCGGTGGCCCCTCGGGGTCCGTCTGGTCTACTCGGACCGGCCGCAGCTCTCCGGGGCCTCAGACAGAGGAGGAGGTCTTTCACATCAAAGGCTACCTGATCCTTCCCTGGAGATGCCGCAGCTGGGGATTGAACCCAGGGCCCTTCTGCATGTCCAGCAGGTGCTCTCGCCCTGAGCCTGGCCCCCGTCCCCCCCCCCCCGGGTCCATCCAGGCCAGTCTTGTCCACTGAGACTGGCAGCGGCTCTCCAGGGCCTCAGACAGAGGAAGAGGTCTTTCACATCAAAGGCTACCTGATCTTTCCCTGGAGATGCCGCCGCCGAGGTTTGAACCCAGGCCCCTTCTGCACGTCCAGCAGGTGCTCTCGCCCTGAACCTGCCCCCCCCCCGGGTCCATCCAGGCCAGTCTTGTCCACTGAGACTGGCAGTGGCTCTCCAGGGCCTCAGGCGGAGGGGGTCTTCCCCATCCCTTCCTGCCCGATCAGGGTCTGGGGGTGCCGGGGACTGAACCGGGGACCCTCTGGATGCCAAGCAGAGGCTCTGCCACTGAGCCACGGCCCCTCCCAGACTCCAAGCGAGGGAAGCCCTGGCCTGGCGGCGGTGGCCGCTGCTGCGTGCTCCCCCCATCCCCTCCCCCGCCGGCAGAGTCTGCCGCGGCAGCAGGGCATCATCTGGCCAGGGTGGCCTTGCAGGAGGCTCGCCCGGTGGGTGCCATTCCAGGGGCAGGCGGGGGCAGCCCTGGAAAGCCCACAGTGAGCGGCCGGGGCTCAGCAGGCCCAAGGACGGGAGCTGGCATTTCGCCCGGTCTCCCTGACCCTCGCTTTCCTCCCCCTTCCCTGTGGGCTGCCGGCCGGAGGCAATCCATGCCCCATTGATGCAGAACCCCGTCCCGGGAGAGCTCCGGGCCCGGCTCTTGTTTCCTGCCTCCCCAGTGGGCGGTGGGTGGCTTCTACATAAGCAGGAGGTTGCTGTGCCCCCCACCCCCCCCCCCAGCCAGCAGTGCAGCACCCTGGCCCTCTGGTGCCCGTGGAGGACGGGGTGGCGGAGAGCTCAGTTAGGGTGCAGGGGGCAGAGTCAAGGGAGCGGAGACAAGCTGCCAGGTCTATGAGAGCCCCCCCCCCCCGGTTCAGGTCAACAGGCCGAGAGGCTGTTGGCACGGCATGGCCAGACTCCCAGGAGCAGGAGGGGGGCGGCTGCTCAGCGTGTCCTCTTGCGCCCCATGACCAGTTGTCCCGTCGGAATGGTGGGGCTTTTTCTGTAGGTGCCACAATTGTTCCCTGGTGCCACAAGGCTGCTGCCCGGGTGGCCTTGGAGTAAAGTGGTGGGCCCCAGCTGGTAGGCATCTCAGTGGGCACTCACCCTGACCCACAGGCGCGTCTGAAGGTGGCCTCGAGCCTCTGGAGGAAGGCGGCTGGGGGTGGAGCAGAAGGAAGGAAGGAAGAACTATGGAGGCTTGAAGAGGTGGAAGGAAG
>NW_015169866.1:189156-236533 GCF_001447785.1 Gekko japonicus | reverse complement strand
TGTTTGTAAGCATGCTTCTGCTTCTTCAGACAGAAGTGGTAAGGTGTCATGTGTACTGATGAGGGTGAGCTCCCAGCTTCAGCAGAACCCACACCTGGCCCCGATGACGTGTCAGAGGCCGAGAGCTTGCCGAGGTGGCCCGCATCAGCAACAGCTGATGAGGAACAATTAACAGCAAACAGCCCCCCTGACTTGCCTCCGCGGGTTGAGCGTTTGAGGAACCGACTCCGCCAGGACTTGATGTCCAGGCGACGGGTGGCACGACTTTGGGGCAGACGCTCACTCAGTCCCGAGTTTTAGCAGATGCTGGGCTGCTCCCGACGAGCGTTAATTAGCAGCAGTGGAGGAGTATTTAGTTCCCCACTCGACGCTCGTTCCATGTGGCAGCAACTATTCGATCTGACGACGTTTTGCAACCACATTGTTTACCTTGACTTCCAGAAAGCTTTTGATAAAGTTCCTCATCAAAGGCTCCTAAGCAAGCTCAAAAATCATGGGATAAAAGGACAAGTCCTTTTATGGATCAAAAACTGGCTAATTAATAGAAAACAGAGAGTGAGTATAAATGGGCAGTTCTCCCAGTGGAGGGGTGTAAGCAGTGGGGTACCACAGGGATCAGTACTTGGTCCACTGCTTTTTAACTTGTTCATTAATGATTTGGAGATGGGAGTAAGCAGTGAAGTGGCTAAATTTGCGGATGATACGAAGTTGTTCAGGGTGGTGAAAACCAGTGAGGATTGTGAGGCACTCCAAAGGGATCTGTCAAAGTTGGGCGAGTGGGCGTCAACATGGCAAATGGGGTTCAATGTGGCCAAGTGCAAGGTGATGCACATTGGAGCCAAAAATCCTAAATATAAATACACGTTGATGGGGTCTGAACTGGCAGAGACTGATCAAGAGAGAGATCTTGGAGTTGTAGTAGATAACTCACTGAAAATGTCGAGACAGTGTGTGACTGCAATAAAGAAGGCCAATGCTATGCTGGGGATTATTAGGAAGGGTATTGAAAACAATATCATATTGCCCCTTTATAAATCAATGGTGCGACCTCATTTGGAATACTGTGTGCAGTTCTGGTCACCACACCTTAAAAAGGATATTATAGCTTTGGAAAAAGTGCAGAAAAGGGCAACTCGAATGATAAAGGGGTTGGAACACTTTCCCTATGAGGAACGGTTAAGGCGCTTAGGGCTCTTTAGCTTGGAGAAACGACGACTGAGGGGTGACATGATTGAGGTTTATAAGATTATGCATGGGAAAGAGCAGGTAGAGAAAGAGGTACTTTTCTCCCTTTCTCACAATACAAGAACTCGTGGGCACTCCATGAAATTGCTGAGCGGCCGGGTTAGAACGGATAAAAGGAAGTACTTCTTCACCCAAAGAGTGATTCACACATGGAATTCCCTGCCACAGGAAGTGGTGGCGGCTACAAGCATGGACGGCTTCAAAAGGGAATTAGATAAGCCTATGGAGCAGAGGTCCATCAGTGGCTATTAGCCACAAGGTACAGACAGGGGCTCTGGGGCAAGTGATGCTCTGTCATCTTGGTGCTTGGGGGGGTCAACAGTGGGAGGGCTTCTAATGTCCTGGCCGCACTGGTGGACCTCCTGATGGCACCTGGTATTTCTGGCCATTGTGTGATACAGAGTGTTGGACTGGATGGGCCTTTGGCCTGATCCAACATTGGCGTCTCTTATGTTCTTATGTTCTTATGACCTGTATAGCCCAGGCTAGGCCAATCTTGTCGGGTCTTTTAAGCTAAGCAGGGTCGGCCCTGGCTAGTATTTGGATGGGAGACCACGAAGGAAGTCCAGGGTCACTTTGCAGAGGCAAGCAGTGGCAAACCACCTCTGAACATCTCTGGCCTTGGAAACCCTGCTGGGTAGCTATAAGCCGGCTGTGGCTTGACGGCCCTCTCCCCTCCCCCAGAAAGCTCTCCCCACGCACACGCACACACCCTCTCTTACAGACACATACCAGTTCAGAAAGCAGGTTAACCTGAGTGCTAGTTTTGCACAACGCTGAAAGAAACCATTTGGCGATTGTTCTTGGCATCATGTCTTAACTGTATTTTATTTCACATTAATCGATTTCTTTGAAGTCTAGCTATGTAGGCCGTGATGATGGGTTAAGCCCCACAGCTGGGTCACCCTCTAAAGCGGGCCATACCAGCCCCTCCCTTTTGTTGCAAGAACCTCAAGATAAAAAAGAAAAGGGGAAAGAGGGAGGATGAAAAAAGACTGGAGAGAGTAGATGTGGAAATTCCCAGGAGAGAGCAGTTCTGCCTTTTCAAGCTGGAGCTAAAGGAGGATTGCAGGTCTGAAACCCCTGAAGACCCTCCTTGGCCAGTGTTCCCTCTAAGCTGAGTGAGTGTGAGCCAGCTCACAGTTTTCTATCCTCTGGCTCACACATTTTTGTCTCAGCTCAGGAAGGGATGGCTCCAGAGCAAACTAATTGATGCAGTAGCCAAATCGCTCGCTCACAACTTTAATGCCAGCGGCTCACAAAGTAGAATCTTTGCTCACAAGACTCCACAGCTTAGAGGGAGCATTGTCCTTGACCTAGACAATGCCAGCTCTCTGTGCACCCTGTCTTTTTTTAAAATATACCCCTACCTACAAAAAAGAGTTGAGAGTGCATGAATACAATAGTTTTTTCCCTTCTTGTGTTTCAGCATCTATAGGCCTTGGAGAAAACTTTAACCCTTTGCCCGCGTGCGTGTGCAAAGTGCTTCCAGAGGTGACCTTACGAATTAATGACCTCCAAAACACCCTCTCGGTAACAGCCTTATTCAGGTCCTGCAAACTGAGGGCTGCGGCTTCCATGACGTCCATCCATCTCATGTTAGGTCTTCCACTTTTCCTGCTGCCTTCAACTTTCCCTAGCATTATTGCCTTTTCCAGTGACTCTTGTCTTCTCATAATGTGACTAAAGTATGATAGTCTCCGTTTAAATCATCTTAGCTTCTAGGAAGAGTTCAGGCTCAATCTGATCTAGAACCCACGGTTTGTCTTTTTGGCTGTCCATGGTATCCCTAAAACTTTCCTCCACCACATTCCAAACAAATCAACTTTTGTCCTGTCAGCTTTCCTCATTGACCAGATGCATTCCTGTTTCCTTACCTCTCAGAATCTCTCCCAGAGCAAAATCCCCATTTAAAATACAACATAGGCTCTCCAGAAGTTCTGTTTAACTACGCATACGGCAATTAGTGGCAAAACTATGAAGCTTCGAGCAGTAAAACCCAAGAGATTGAGATGCTCATCTAGACCACGTGTTGACAACCATTCGTGATGTGACTCTTGTCGCTTGCTGTTACCGTGCACGAAGAGATCTCGCTAGGCACTCTTCTTTGCAATAATGGATTCTTTTTTTAAAGGGGGGGGGAGTCATGATACTTTGACAAGCAACGCAACGGCTTCCCATTAATGAAACATCTTTCCAGCGTGAGCAGCAATTATGTCTCCAACACGTACAACAATTTTGCAGTGACAGGATAAGATACGTATACAAGTAAGATGAGATGCTTCTGTGCAAATATGTATTATTCCAAACCATTTATACATTTCACCAACAAGAACGACAGTTCTATGGTTTTTTTCTTTGCTTTTTTTCTGGCTTCATGGGATGTAGCTGTTCTCTTGCTTAGGTGATATATGCCTGCCTAGCCACAAGGTGGCAGGATTGTCTTGCTTGTCAAAAGAAGATGAAAAATGATGTATTAACAATAAGTACTCCAGGACGGACCCATGGCTGGGACAAAAATACCAGTCCAGCTTTTCCTACTCAGTGGTCCCGATTCCATTGCTAAAAATAACACCTGAAATGATATTTCAAAAATTCAATTACAGATATGTGTGCTTTTAAAATTCATTTAAATGGTTGTTATTCATCTATATGAATGCAGCCATGTTATATTTTTAGGGCATTTGAACAGCTGTTTATTGAAAAGCCTCAGTTCTCGGATTTGTACAACTGTCATAATGCAGAAAGGAAAGATGGATCCATTATTTTGCACCAAAACCCCCCAAAATGGTTCTGGAAGGGAATAGGTACCCCAAGGACATGCAAAGTCCTGATGTAAATGCAATGTGCATGATATTTTAAAAACCTGCAAAAACAAAAGATAAATTATAGTTAAAACCTACCAAAAGGAATAGGTTTATACCACTACATGATGATTTCATGTAATATAACCACAGTATTAATCACAGTCTTAGCCTGTATTGTCTAAGATTGTAATTTAAAGTATCCTTTTTATACCCACAGTTATTTGGACTCAGAACAAAACTATGACATTTAGGGAGGAAGCCTAAGTGAGCCTACTGAGAAGTAAGACCCGTTTCATTCAGTGGGGCTTCCTCCCAGGAGGGTGTAGGATTGCAGCCTCACAGAGGTAGCTGCCGACATAAAATTGGCCTGAGCTAAGATGTTAGCCGTCTCAATCTTCTCCTCCATTCTCTTCCTGAAATTAAATGGATCATGCTGTATAGAAACCTTTCTACGATAGTTTCTGCTACCCAGTAACCAAAGATTTTATATCCAGTATCTTCAGCCCTTCCCCAAACTAGGTATGACACAGATCAGAGTTGATTTAGGAATGCGGAATTTAGGAACCCCTATTTCGTACACAATCCTGATCCAGGAAAGAATATGCTTTTCGGTCTCGTTCAGTTAAAGCAAGCAGATCTGCTCAGAGAATGGGGTTCTGGGAAACTCTGTGGGGCTTCCTGATTCAATCTACGAGAGAAGGAGGTGGGACAAAACCCAACAGAGGGGATTTGATAAGGGCGGCTGTTCCTTCTTAAGACCCCGACGAACAATTCCAGCCTCTGTCTGCGATGCCCAAGGCACAATGCCACATTTGAGATGCACGCAGGGCCACAATAAACAGCAGTACCAGTGGTGCCTGCCTGATGAGCCGTGAACACAGGCAAAACAAGCTACGAACAAAATGGCTGCCGAGCAGCATCCTCAAGGGGTGGTTGCCGGTGGTTACATCCTCTCAGACTAGCGACGCTCAAGCCGCTGGAGAGAAAACCAGATTACCTGCATCGACAAGGACTGATGTGGGTACACTGCATCAAGGCTTTGACATAAGAACTGTCTTTGCAGCCTTTCCAAATGGATTAATTTTTCCCCCTCGCTCAACAAAAAGGTGCACACAACAAGGAATTGCTGGGAAATTCCGCTGGGCTCAAAACAAGAGCTTTTGAACATCCTATGATTAGTTCAGGCTCTTGATTCCGTTTCCCAAAATTCTGGTATACCTTGGGGAAGTGATTTGCTGCTATTTCCTTTATTTTGGCAATTTAATACTCTCCGAGTATGTTTTCCCTCACATCTCCCCCACTCCCCCAGGGACAGCAGAGGGAAAGCAATTGCCAGAGAAAGGAATACGATGCTACTTAGGAGCTGAAATCCATTTACTGCCCAAAATTCTCCCCACAATCATTCCCTATAAATCCATGTGTTGCACACAGGCCAGAAATTCTCTACACATTCGATTATTTCCAAAATATTTGATTTCCATGTTTGACATCCTATTATTTCTGCCTCCTAAAATCTGATTGTTAATATTTGACAACATATGATCAGTGGCATGCAATGACATCTATTATCTAATATTTAGCAGATAACACACAATGGTATTTAGAATGTAACAACTGCCAAGTGCATAAGATTCTACACTTGATAACGGCCAAAAGTCAAAACTAAATGTGATCCCCCCCCCCAGTGAAAAGTTTCTTCCTTACTGTCACTTT
Source organism: Gekko japonicus (assembly GCF_001447785.1). Classification (NCBI taxonomy): domain Eukaryota; kingdom Metazoa; phylum Chordata; class Lepidosauria; order Squamata; family Gekkonidae; genus Gekko; species Gekko japonicus. The sequence goes on along the minus strand of NW_015169866.1, from coordinate 230,768 downwards.
TATTTTGGGTTTTGAATGCAGCTTTAAATCCAGATTCACAGCGTTGCACTGAAATGGGAATGGTGACTCTTCCAAATATTCAGCTTGGCTCCAGCTCAATCCAGTGCAATCCTAAATAGAGTCACACCCTTCTAAGTACCTTCACTGTCTGTTTAGAATTACATTGGTCCCGGTCACACGGGCAGGAAAATGCGGGGGGGAAACATAGCTGTTAGCCCTGGGGCTAAAAACCGCGCGGTTGCTCGAGCAGACCTACCAATCGAGGTCCCGTGGTAGGGGGGAGGTGCTGATCACTCCACAGTCCTGCGGCGCGGCAAAGAAGCGGAGTGAGCCATGACAACTTCTGTAAAAGCCTTAACCAATGGTGTTTCTTTCCTTATAACAAAAATATTAAACCACATTTCCATCCAGATTTAGAATCCTAGCCACAGAAAGAAAGAAACCAGAGGATTTTCGGTTTGGGCTCCATGGGGAGGAGAGGGTAAATTCAGGAGCCTGTGGTGCTAAGATCTGTTCACATGGAATTACAGTTAAGGTCTTTCCCTCAGCCTTGGATATGACAACTTGTCTGTATTTTTGGGAGTACTAAGACCTTCCAGTCAACTGCAAGGGTGTGTGTGTGTGTGGGAGCATTCACAGTAGGGGTATTATTCAATGTTGGGGCTAGTCTGGCTCACTTGAAGTTTCTCTTATGGTTTTTTGGTGCCTGGAACAAAATTGCAGTCATCTTTTCCATACCAAAATAACAACATTGAATAGTACCTTTGCCATCACAATTGGTGCCTATTTTTGTGAATAAATGTCCTGTAATGTGTAAATTCCATAAACATGGCATTAAAAAGACTGCAAAAGAGGTGTACAGTAAAAACACAGTAAAATAGCATTAAATGCCATGATAAGCCATGAAAGAAACAAGCAAAATGGGAAAACTAGCAAAACCCCCAAAAATGATGGATGGATGGACGAGCATATTTGTAATGAAATATGAACAAAGGTAAAAAGAAATGGAAACTAGTATATTCATGCTATCCTGACCTATGCAAGGGAACATGACATTTCTGACCCTAATATTTAAAAGTGGGTTGTTGTCATTGGGTAACAAGGGTCCTGGTCACACGGAGAATTTGCCGTGCGAGAGGCATGACTGCCAGACAGATTAAAAGGGAGCAATCATATGGCAACATGTGGCAAGTATTGTGTACCCATCTCCAACCTGTAGCATCCGGCCAAAGATGTGGAGTTAAAAAGTAGCTGGGAAAGTGTAGTATTATCTGGAAAATGCAGGGCATGGGCGGGCGTCTGATCGCAGAAGCGCTGGTATCCCGTCGCATCCGGCGCCCATCCGTGTCTCACCAAATGTTTTCTTGTAAGCCTCCATGGTATGTGCACAAACACACACGTGCACAAACGCAGTACTGCTTCGATGCCACGCTTCACCATCACCGTGTGATCGGCAGCTGACGGCCTGAGCATGGAGCCTTGGAGGAATGTCGGATCATGATACCGCGCTTCATTTTGCTCCGGAGCAAAAAGCTTCACTTCCCCCCTGGATTATCTCGCTTGTGTGACCGGGGCCTCAGTTTCCTTTTTACTTGTGGGCTTCATCTTGTTGGTAGAGTTGGTGGATCTATTTCTGTCTTCTCAGCTAGACCTCAAAAGAATGCTAGAAAGTACTACAGAGCAACCAAAGGAGAGTTTCCTTTTTACTTGTGGGCTTCATCTTGTTGGTAGAGTTGGTGGATCTATTTCTGTCTTCTCAGCTAGACCTCAAAAGAATGCTAGAAAGTACTACAGAGCAACCAAAGGAGCTGAAACTATACTTAATTGAAAGGTAAGAGTTTAAATTAATTTGAATTCAGAAAACTGAACCATGAGTGCTTTACGTCTGTACTATGGAGGAGTAGGAGGATTAGAGGAGATAAAATAATGTTCTTAGTTTTGTCATGTTGATGATTTCTTCAATTTTTATTGTTTGCTTGTTTTGCCTGCTGTCATAAACTGGCAAAAGAGGACTCTTACCATTCAGGTGTTCTTTCCATTTCAGGGCCTTGTAGTTCATTTGTAACAAAAATAAGTTTTTTTAAAAAAGTATATTCAATTTGCTATTATTTTCTGAATAAGCTGTATACTTTTATGCCAAGCCAATTTATCCACACTGCATTTTATATTCTCAAAGTAACAAAGTGACTTTTAATTTGTAAAGAGTACGAATATTGCATTTTTTTTTTCAATTTTTCCCAAAATTTCCATTTTTTTTCTGGTTAAGAAACGGGGGAGGGGGGTTTCCCAGGAAAACGGAAATTTTCAGGGGGGGACGGAAAACCTATTTTTTTCCCCATGGCTTCAAAATTTCTGGAAATTTTACATCTCTATGAAGACTGGAGAGCAGGATCGCTAGCTTCTAAACTGGTCCTGGTAGCTGCCCCTTTAATCTGAAGCAGTTATCAGGTGATGTCATTTACTAGCACGCTCTGAAAAGCTTGGAATGCAAGGATCTGCATAGTAAACCTCCATTAAAGGGACAGGACATTTATTTTCCTGGCCAGTTGGCCATCTTACCAGAGGGCTGTGGTCAGCAATTTGGCTTTTAGATTCACAGTAGAATCCTAGGCAGAGCTACACCCTTCTAAGTCCATTGGCTTCAATGGTCACAGAATGGTATACCTCTGCTTAAGGTGCCATTCTCAGGCACATCCAGCCATCCCAGACTTCCTCTTTCCTGTCTCTCTCCCTAACCCTGTTCCTGACGCTTACTTTCAATACTGCTGAACATATACTGTTAGTGGTGGGCTATAGCATTACAATGGCAATACAGTATAGAATGTTTTATTTGTGGTGAACACATTAGGGCTTATAAGTGCTATGTTACGCAGCATAAATGTAAGTTGTAATTATGTAGAATATTAGAGCCAACACTTTTTTTTGGTATATTAAGCAATCTGCTTAATTTCCTCAGATCTGCTATACAGTATAGAATGTTTTATTTGTGGTGAACACATTAGGGCTTATAAGTGCTATGTTACGCTCCATAAATGTAAGCTGTATTTATGTAGAATATTAGAGCCAACACTTTTGGTATATTAAGCAATTTGCTTAATTCCCTCGGATCTGCAGCAACCCTTTCCAATTCCTTGTACCTTTGGCTGAGGGGGTGTGGTGGGCTGTGGCACAGATATCAATGTTCAGCTGCGTTTTGGATTGTGCCAAGTGAACATCTGGCTTCCCAGGGTGCTCTTTCTGGTCCTTACTTGCTAGTCTTGCTACCTGGATCCTGGTTCTGTGACTAGAAGATTCCCACCAAAGATCAGTTTCCTCCAGGCTTTGGTTGGCATTCGATGAGCCAAGCCAGTCCAGAGCTTTCTCTGAAGATGCCAAGGAGAAAGCCACCTCTGCCCCCTCCCCCTGAGGCCATTTCACCGTTGGCTTCCAGAAGAGATTAGGGGAGAGACAGCTCAGTTTTACGTTCATCTCTTTTCTATGTTTCCATAAGTAATGTTATTAAATAGGATGCAGTTTGGTAATCTCCCTTGCAACTCCGGGTGACATGCACGTGGCACGCACGCATGCAAAACCCCGATGCCGGCCGGGAGCCCCCCGCTCCCGGCGAAGACGGATTTGGCAACCCTAGCTTCAAACCAGAAGACCAACCCTTTCCAATTCCTTGTACCTTTGGCTGAGGGGGTGTGGTGGGCTGTGGCACAGATATCAACGTTCAGCTGCGTTTTGGATTGTGCCAAGTGAACATCTGGCTTCCCAGGGTGCTCTTTCTGGTCCTTACTTGCTAGTCTTGCTACCTGGATCCTGGTTCTGTGACTAGAAGATTCCCACCAAAGATCAGTTTCCTCCAGGCTTTGCTTGGCATTCGATGAGCCAAGCCAGTCCAGAGCTTTCTCTGAAGATGCCAAGGAGAAAGCCACCTCTTCCCCCTCCCCCTGAGGCCATTTCACCTTTGGCTTCCAGAAGAGATTAGGGGAGAGACAGCTCAGTTACCTCTTACGTTCCATCTCTTTTATATGTTTCCATAAATAATGTTATTAAATAGGATGCCGTTTGGTAATCTCCCTTGCAACTATCAGCATTAGGCACGCCTCTACTGTTATTCTGTCTTCTTCCAAAAATAAACATGTATTAATCATGTTAAACCTTCTTGCTTCATCCCAACAGGAAATTAGGTGGCAATAAGAACGTCACATCCAAAGACTATAACAATAAGATTAAGAATGTCACGTCCAAATAGCAGATTGGTCCACTTTGGCAAACATTCGGTTCCCCTCTCCCCTGAATGCTTAATCGTTCAGGCATTTTACTGAAGGGGGGGAGGGAAGGCCAAGAAGTCTGTGACTCACCAAAGACATCAACAATCCATTTAGACTTGAGGATCCTACGGAGAAAAGATGTAAACACCTGGCTAACAATGCATACCTCATACGCGTGGGCAGACTTTTCCGGAAAAAGAAGTAATGATTATGACACCACCAATTATCACAAATGACACATTGTGACTTCCATTAATTTCTCTACTATTTCCTGTCTTTTAGGTAGTTTTTCTTGCTTCCAGTATTTAGCAATCAAAATTCTAGCCGCTGTGAGCATATATGTTAGTATATAGTAATTATTCCCTTTATGTTCATTCGAAGGTGTTTAAAGAAAGATGGGCAGAATTTTACAAATGGATAGAGCATAAAAATCTGTAATAGACTTACACAGATGACATGTTAAAATATCAATGTAATGGTTGTATATTTGTGAAAAACCTAAATAAATCTGTTAAAAAAAACAAAACAAAACAAAACAAATGACACATTGTATAATTCAATAGACGCCAGAACTCATTCTTCTAAACTTATGGGAAGACCAGAATACACCTAAAGTGAAGCAAGAGTTAATCATGATTATGATTACTGCAGCAAAAAATATCATAGCCATGAAATGGAAAGATAGAGACCCCCCGCCCCCTACAGTGCATCAATAGTACCTCAAACTTTGGGATTATTTTATTATGGATAAATTGGTTAAACAATCTAGTTTACTTGAATCTGGTTTCCTTTCGTAGAATTAAAGTTCCAGAATTTTGAAGGATTTAGTAATTTGAGAAATAAACATTATTATATGTCTTTAGTTGCTACTCACTGACTGTATATCAAGTTCGTTCTGATTTAATATAGCAGCCTTGCCCCTTTGATACGAGGGTTATATTGCACTATTGTTCTTGCCGTTGCTTCTTCTTATATATTGTAGTTAGCTCTCTTGGACTTTACACACAAAAGAGATGTCTACGAAAGCCAAGAGTACAGTGGCAATCTTGAGGATTATTTTTAACCACAGGTGCTTGATCTGTTCCTGTAGCTTTGGATGCTTTGGGGGGCAAAAATAATTTCTCAGGTTTTGTATGCTATTCTCATTAATCCAGACAGATTTCCTTAGATCTGACTTAGCATGTCCTTAGATGTATCGCCTCATCTTCCCTGTTAATGGAAACTGGACAGAAGACCATTTCTCTTATAGCCTGGTAACGATTATTAAACATCGGCTGGCAATTAATCTAGAGAGTAAGGAATCACTAGTTTCACTGTCAGTGTTAGATTCTTTTCAACCTGGATGTGTTCATCTTCTCATAGATAAGCTGATCTCATTTGGTTTGGATTGTAACTCTCTTCTGGCCTTAGGGAAAACTGGTGCTTATAGTGGTTTGTAGCCACCTAGTGGTGGAAGAATAGTATGGCCTTCAAGAAGGGAAGTGGCATGTATGTTTGGATCCAAATAATATCTCTGTCTTTATAATCCAACATAGCCTCAATAGTCGATGATAAGGAGAGGCATCAGCTACGTATAAAGACGCAAAAGTGTTCCACCCACTTACTGCAGGAGATACAATTATCTGCATTTTGTTTCCTTTGTGCTAATGACCTGTTAACGAGCCCCAAAAAGGATGTTGTATCCTTATTGGTGGATGCTTCAATACCAGTTACCATATTATTTCTATACTATTACGGTACCATGCTATTAGGAAAAAAAATGTCCTTGCAAGAACGAATTCCCTTCCACTTGCTGTCTTACATGGATGATTTACAGGCCAAGAAAGGGGATCTAGAGTCTGTATCTGTGATAGGTCTTTGGTAGAAACTATTGAGCATTTCTTCTTCTTCTGTGTAATCTATTCAGATCTCAGAAGAAAATTTCTGGATCCTCATCTGAATAAGAAGCCTGTTTGCTCTTCTAACTACAATTTAATGACTCTGTTAGCAGACCTGGATTTTGGTGTAACACTAGATGTGTGTAAATATATAGTTGCTGCAATTAAACGTTGTTTGTTTTTAATAAATATTGAACAGCAATAACTTTTTTTTTGTTATACTGCTGTCTTTTTATGGTCAAACAGCCTATTGGCTTTAAGACCTAGATGGGAAAGATAAATCTACATGACAACAGATACCTGTGAAAGGAAGCAGGGACACAGAGTTATGAACTCACTGGGGGTCAAGGCTATCTGGACTCCAGCAGCTAATGTAGTGGCTAATATGCTGGATCTGGGAGAGGAGAGACAGATCTGAATCCCCATTCTGCCAGGGAAGCTTTTTGGGTAACCTTGGGCCAATAAAACCCTCTCAGCCTAATTGACCTCATTGTGAGGATAAAATGGAGAAGAGGAAAACTATATAGATGGCTTTAGCTCCCATTGGGGAGAAAGGCAGGGCAAATGAAGCAAATCTATCTATATAAAAGAAAGCCCCCTCACCGTAAAATTAACACCCAGCCAAACCCCTGGACCTAGAAACATGAAATTCAGGGAGAGAACTCCTACCATGACAGGTGCAGAAGCAGGGACAGAGTACTGAAAGCCATCAGGGAGGCTGCCCAAGCAGCATCACCTTAGCAATCCTGCTGATCCAGCCTCCCCGATGCCTTCAGACATGTACCTGACAGACAACCACCTGTCAAGGGTTGGAAGGGGTGCAGAGTCCTTAAAGCCATCAGGGAGGCTTGCTCAGCAGGATTGCCTTAGCGCTGCTGCTGGCCCAGCCTCCCTAATGCCTTTAAACACAATCCCCCCCTTACACCAGACAGGTGGGTGTTCATCAGGTGTAGGGCCAGGGTACTTTAATCCATCAGGGAGGCTGCCCCAGCTTTAGCCACACTCCCACCCACTATGAAAATATACCCTAAATGTGTAGAAAAGTGCTTTTTTGTATTAGGTTTATTTAACTTCTCACAATATGGGTTCTAGAAAATTGGTTCATATGAACTTGCTTAATATCTGATTGCTCGGATGTGTTTTGAATACATAGTTATGTCCCACTTCTTAAGTGTGAATTCCTACAACAAATTTTACATTTCAAACTTCACATCATCAGTATTATAATTGGATTTATGGAACTTAAATACCATAGCAAAGGCTAGTAAATAAATAAATGAGGTCAGTACTGTGAGCAGCAGAGCAAAACAGTAGACAACAAGCAAAAGGTGAGTACTGGTAGGTGTATCCTATTGAGGAACAAGTCAAGGGTCAGAGCCATGAAGGTCAGAGCTGTGGAGGAATTCTCTCCAACACAGAGTGACCCTGCCATTCTCTGAGTGTGCATGCAAAGACACAGGCAGGAGACATGGCACCCTTGCTTTTTATACATGCATGCAAGTTGCATGGACCTTCCAAAATGCAGCTCCATAGAGGCTCACTGCCTCCGTGGCAGTGGTCTGCAACTCACCTGAGAGTGCCAATCCATGGTGTCATGATCTGGGCTGTGCCACCAGAGGCCTACTAGGCCCAGGGAGCCTGGCTAGAAGTAGGTGAGGCTGGCCCTACAACTCCCAGAAGCCCCTGAGAGGGTTTGGAGCCGAAATTGACCAATAGGAAAAGAGGAGGGCTTGGAATAAAAGATCTGGAGCAGCAGGAAAAGCTGTTCTTCTTCCCAGAGGGCAGAGCCAGAAGGAAGGCTACTGCAGGGAAGAAACCCTCATCCTGAGGGAAGGGTGAGTAGTCTAAGGCCACTGCAGATAGTGAGCTAGGGACAGTATATTTAGGCGCGTAAGGACATTTGATTTCTTTTCTTTTCACCCACTTACAGTTATTCTGCACCTTGTTGTTTGACCTCCTATAAACTAAATCTTTTCCTTGTTGTACTCTGCCTGGTCCTCACACCTATTATTCGGCCAAAAGGGAGGTCTGAAGGTCTTGGGAGGGTGCTCTGGCCTTCTCAAAGAATCCTAAATCCAGAGTGGTGGCAGTGTCAGGTGACACCCCACCTGGGCTATGACACATGGGCTGAAGACCATTGCACTAGCGGTTCATCAAAACTGATTCAGACTAATAGACACTGACTTGCAGTTTTTAAATAGGGAGAAGCTCAGTCTCTCTAAGAGATATATAATGGGCACAAATCAACAGACTTGAGCTTTTGCTATCATAGGAATGCAGTGACAAAGAAAAGTTTTGCTTGTTGATCTCTGCCTGCTTTGTAGCTGCCAAAGGCACAGAGACTCTGGCGTGAAATGCTATACTCAGTATTAACATTTAGATTTGGTATTCCAAAGCAAACAGAGCTCCATTTTTTTTTTGTCAGAGGGATAATCCATCAGTAGAGTAAACACCTTTTAAAAAGCTTGCAATGACTTTTTTTGCGGAGCGATTTCTTCTTCTGACTCTGCCCACAGAGAGAAGTGTGAGAAAACAGAAGGAGCGAGTGATCACCAAGCGTAGGCTGCATGGGTGGCACAAGCCAGCTCTGTTGACTAGCCACCCGGGATGCAGCATCAGCCAAATGCTGGTCTTTTCCCTAGCAACACGGTCTGTCAAGTGTGGCCTTGTCAGAAACACATACCTAACAATTTGGAGCTTCCACCCTGTCTAGCAAGTGTAGGCTCTTCTCAACCAATTCAGCTTGACATTTATTTTCAGAGAAATTCGGTTTGCTAGACAACCGTCAGATATGGTATCACCCCCCCCAAAAAAAAGTATCGAGAGGATGATAGCCAAGAGCACTAAATGATCTGTGTCACAATCTCTGCTGCTGATCAATCAATAAGATGCTGGAACACATGCATAATTAATGCTGGCAGAGACCCAATACCTGCTTGAAGGTGTCTCATTAGCAATACAAAATCCACAGCTGATAGTGCTCATAAAATATATACTCGGCCATGTTATTAGAGACAGCTTGTTGAAAAACTGGTGGTCACGTAACACAAGAATAAGTCCCCCAATATTACCTTTAATGTCTCCATTAGATGCTTACTATGACAATTCTGAGCGAAAAACCAATGATTCTATAACATATCAAGATATGATCGACAAACATAGGAAAATCAAATCTTGGCAAGTAATTAATGAAGAAGGGGAAAAGATACAATGGTTAACATATCTTCAACTTACATCGAGGCTAAATGAAGAAAAACATCGAGAAGGAGATATATTAAGAAAGTTGACTCAATTTGAAAAGATTATATTGAATAAAAAAAGATAATCTTTTAGGATATTTTTATAAACTCCTTTTGCAATACGATACAGAAACAGAACAAGTCAAGACATGTATGGTAAAATGGTCACAAAACTTTGGCAAAGAGATTTCATTTCAGCGATGGGAAAAGCTTTGGACGTCAAGCACTTAGAGAGAATTGGTATAAAATGTTTTATCGCTGGTACATCACCCCAAAAGATATTGAGAAAATGGATAAAAACGATAAAGGATTGTGTTGGAAGTTTAAAGAGATAGACAGTACTTTTTACCATATGTGGTGGGTCTTGTAAAAAAACCTAGCAAATATTGGACGGAAATACAAACTGAAATATTAAATTTGCCAAGTCACCAGAGACAATGTTATTAGAAATCTTACCAGTGAATATGGATAGAGCAATGTATGAAATGTATAGATACATGCTAACAGCAGCAAGAGGAATTTACAGCCAAGTGGAAAACTGAGGGTTGCCCAACTATTGAGAACTGGGTACACAAGATGCAAGAATACGCAGTTATGGCAAAACTGGCAAACTACATTAATCAAAGACTGAAAGATGAATTCAAAAATAATTGGCAAGTTTTCTATGACTCAGGAGCTCATTCCACCAGGTAGGAGCCGCCACCAAAAAGGCCCTGGCCCTAGTCTCGGTGTATTTGACGTCCCTGAGGCCTGGGGTAGTCAAAAGATGTTGGCCCTCCGACAGTAGTGCCCTTGGGGGAACATATGGGGAAAGGCGGTCCCTTAGGTATGCCGGACCCTGACCATAAAGGGCTTTAAAGGTAAGAACCAGCACTTTGAAGCGGATCGGGTACGCTATTGGCAGCCAGTGCAGCGCCTTCAGCACAGGCCGGATGTGGTCCTGCTTAGGAAGACCCGTCAACAGCCTGGCTGCTGCATTCTGCACTAGCTGCAGCTTCCGGATTTGCGACAAAGGCAGCCCCAAGTAGAGAGCGCTACAGTAGTCCAGCCTCGAGGTGACCGTCGCATGGATCACTGTAGCCAGGTCATCACGGTCAAGGATGGGAACCAACTGCCGTGCCAGCCGAAGATTATAAAAGGCCGACTTGTCAGTGGCTGCTACCTAGAGCAGTTTCTGTCAAGAGCTCTCTCAGCCCCACCTACCTCACAGGGTGTCTGTTGTGGGGAGGTGAAGGGAAAGGAGTTTGTAAGCCGCTCTGAGACACCTTTGGGTAGTGAAGGGCAGGGTATAAATCCAATCTCTTCTTCTCTTCTTCTTCTTCTTCATTTGGAAATCTGACACAGCGTGGTGGGTGTGAAGCTGCCACGGGTGGCAGAACCAGCCACAAGACGGCTCCTGCCCCTTGCTTCCGATCACACAGTGCAGATCCTTGTGCTGGGGGGGCAGCTTCTGCCGAAGCAACATTAAAAAAAAAAAATCTGCACAGCCGGTCAGAAGCCTTGCTCGAGAAACACCTGGCCCCGCCCACTTTCTAAAACCACTTGGTAGGTGCCAGGAAAGACGTGCTGGCGGATGCCACGGCACCCATAGGCACCACGTCGGGGGGACCCCTGCTGTAATACATCAATTAATCATCCGCCAGATTATATAAAACCTAGAGAGAGAGACAGAAAGAGCCATTTTGCATAACCCAGACACTCTGAACGACACATAGAGCGTTATGCATCATCTACCAAGGGTTTATACCTTTCATCTCTTGAAACCCTATGTTGCTAAACGCAAAGCAAAGCAAAGCAAGATATTTTATTGTTCACTGTTGCTGGTACAGATGCACGAAAGCACAGGCCCCTTGTCATTATGGCTCATGTCTGTTCTCCAGACACTTTTCTTTCCCTTTGCCCTTTTCTCTCCACTGAATTTTCTCCTGGCTGATTTAATCGTCTCTAGTTGTCCTCCAGCCTCTGTGAGTTGACGTCATCGAAAAACACCAACAAGGGAGGCCATTTTCTTGCTTTCTTTCACTCGACAACCCTGCCGGTTTTGTGTGTCACTCAGACGTGAGACTCCACAAACAACAGCAATAGCAAAGGCCATTTTTTTGTTGTTTTCCCGGCAAAGTCCTTTGTTTTGGTTCACATCTTTATTTTAAGGAGTTTTTTTAAAAAAATAAAAGCAGTGTGTAGCCGACAAGGTCTATAATCTCCACTGGGCTTGCTGGCATCCAGACAGAAACCAAGCAGATAAATAAAAATGGCCTGGACCCAAGTTTGGCAAATGAAACAAAAGTCTGTCAGTCAAGTTGACGGGGGCATCGTTAAGGATCTCTGTGAGCATTTTATTCATGGCTACTAAGTGATAATTTTAACAATAAAAGGGTCAACTATACCTAGTTTCATTTTTTCTTGTTTTTCAATTACAAGAAACTTACCCAAAAAAAAACAAAAACATGCAGCAATGAATTCTTAAGATTACACTATTACACTATTAGTTACTGTGTGGACTCTGTTTCTGTTGAGATTAATTAATATCAGCATTCCTCGTTTAAGACACAATAAAAGCAATGAAGTTGGGGGGAAATGCTACTTTCTATTTACATAAAAACCAGCTACCAATGTTCTACCAACTTCAGCATTTCCAGGATACAGAACTGAAGACTGGGCTGTGCAGATGGCATCAATTAGCTGTAAATGCTTCCAGATGAGGGGCTCGTCTGCATTCTATTTTTTTTTTGTCACTCGTATGTCCCTATTGCTTCAGGTGTTTTTTTCCCCTCGCATGTTTTGCTCCCTCTAGTGGTCAATTCAATATTACATCGCTATATGTCTGGCATATCTCCCTGCAGATTTAAACTGCAGGTTTTTATGCTATATACACAGCGATGTAATATCAAATTGACCATTAGAGGGAGCAAAAGATGTGTGTAAAAGACCCCCCCCCAAAAAAAAAGTAATAGGGGCCCACAAGCAATGAAAATGACACTGGAAGAGCCTGTGTTCGAGTGAGTGGAGGAGACAGGTTGCTATTCACCTCCATGCGGAAAGCACATGCCGGACAACTTTTTGACCCACCACCCCTGATGCTGGTTGTCCTCACTTTGCTTTCATTGGCACTCCCAAGGGATACAATGCAATGAGTCATGTGCCATGTAATCCCAGTTGGATTTACACCCTCCTAAATCCATTTAAGTCCATTATCTTAAAAGGGTGTAACTCCACTTAGGGCTGCACTGAGAGCATAGCTACAACAGACAGGCCTTCCATCACAAGAACTGACATTTTCTAGTGTGATTCTAAAATCTGAAAAACCAAAATGGGAGACAGCTAGTGTGGAAACCCTTCAGTTTCTTCTCTGACTAAGAAGCTGTCAGTTCTTCAGAACCTGAAATCCTGGCAGTGCTTTCCCCAGAGTATCGGGAACTGCTGAAATAATGCCTACTCAAATATAATAGCAACTGAGTTATCATTAGTACTCTGTTATTCGAATCAGCACCTTTCTAGATTTTAAGGGGAGAAAGCAGGATTAGGGTGTTTTTTTAAAATATATATATATATATATCCCATGTTCAATGTACTATTCTCTATCTGCTGTGACACATTTCTTCCTTATCCTTAATTCACTTTCTTCCCTCTCTAGCTATCACTTCGGGGCTTTTGCTTTTTTCCTTCTGTTCCTATTAGCACCACCTCATCGTTGCCAGACAAATGGAATCTATCACCAAGCGTATCTTAGAACTTTGCAGTTTCTGTTTTCATGGGGAAGAAGCATCACCGAGAGTGAAGTGGAAAGGAAAAGCTGGCAAGGAGGGGAGAAAAGAAAATGCCCAAAGGGCTTACATTTCCACAGTTCAGAGACACAGAAGTACGGCACAGTTACACAACAGCTAAAAGCTCTTCTCTCATCCTGTTTTGACAGCCCTACCATAAATAGGTTAAAAAAGATATTATACACGGCAACTACTTCTGTATTGCTTTGCGCTCTCATTGTTTTCAACAGAACACACACACAATATTCATTGGCTTGTGATTATTATGCTTTTCAGTAGCCGCAGCCAAGAAAACCTAAGCCTAATACATAATCACTTCTTGTCTATGGGATCCATCACAGCTATGATGGACCTAACCAGGATACGGTAAACAGTTAAATTAGACTAGGGATTTTGGCCCTTGAGGCAGGGAAAAGGTATTCCAGATGCAACGGCCAGTGGGAGCTCTAAGGCTGCAACAGAGGAACATGACCTGGAAGGGTATGACTTCTGTCCCGTTCTGTCAATGCCCCCACAGTCACCTAGGGTGTCCAAGCAACAGGGCTATTTCTGGGCCGGAACGCACAGGAACGGAGTTCCGGCTGGCTTCAGAGTTGGCCATGCCCACTACAGCCAGAACCTCTGCATGTGTGGCTACAGAGGGAAGGCCTGGAGAGCGACCCCCCCATGGGCAACTCCGAGGCGGGGGGCCGGGGGGGGGGCTGAAAAAATCGAGGAGGGATTTAAATGCCTCCCCATGCCTGTCCAACGGCCGGCTTGCCCAGGCTCCGTGCAGCTGCCGGGCGCCCAGGCAAGCCAAGGGAAGGCATGGGGGTGTGGCCTAATATGCTAATAAGCTGCACTGTCAGGGATGTGGCCTAATATGCTAATGAGTTTCTGCTGTTGGGTGTGGCCCATTATGCTAATGAGTTCCTGCTGGGCTTTTTCTACAAAAAAAGCCCTGCCAAGCACTATGTTAAGGTGGTAGTTCTGGCAATCAGTGGGTTTATTTCTGCTCATCCAGACCCTCTAGGTCAGGGTCCCCACCCTTTTGGAGTCTGTGGGCACCTTTGGAATTCCGACACAGGGTGGTAGGCACTGCCACAAAATGGCTGCCACAAAATGGCTACTGCAGGACGTGGAGTCAGCCACAATAAGACTGCCAGGTCATGTCGTTTGGATACCCTGTCAAGCGGTTCAAGGAGGGCAGCATCCACCTCCTCATCCTGGTCAGGAGGTCTGTAGCAGACTCCAACCACAATACTGTTTGTCCTTCCTTCCCTTATCCCCACCAAGATACTTTCCACGGGGCTGCCGCCCTCCTCCTCCAGTATTTCCTGACAAACAAACTCTCCTCACATACAGTGTCACTCCACCTCCTCTTCAACCCTTTCGGTTTTTCTTGAACAATTCATATCCATCCACTACTGTCCACTATTACATTCCAGTAAAGGGAATCACCCCACCAAGTCTCTGTAATGCCTACTAAATCATATCCCTCTGTCTGCAGTAGAAGCTCAAGCTCTTCCTCCTTCTTGCCCAAGCTTTGGGTATTGTTACATAGACACCTGAAGCCCTGCACCTTTGGCTCCATTAGACCCAGCCCTCCCAGGTGGGCCTCTGTTGTTTTCTCTCCATTAAAATCCCTATGTTGGTCATCTCCTTCCCCTTGCGGTGTCAGTTTAAAGCCCTCTTGATGAATCTCTCCAGGTTTCTGCCAAACACATTCTTCCCCCACCTTGACAGGTGAAGTCCATCGCATGCTAGTAGGTTGTTGTCCAGAAAACCTAGCCCCTGGTCCCAGAATCCAAATTGCTCCTCCTGGCACCACCAACACAGCCAGTGGTTCACCTCCATTACCATCTGTTCCCATCGTATTCCCCTTCCTATGACAGGAAGGATCGAAGAGAACATCACCTGTGCTCCCATTCCCTTCAGCTTCCTCGCGAGAGCTTCAGAGACACCCTTAATGCTTTTGATGGTGTTCACAGCCGTATTGTTGGTTTCCACATGGACCATCACAAATGGGTAATGCTCTGTAGGTTTGATGAGGTTAAGGATCCTGTCTACATTACAATCATCTTAGCCCATGGCAGGTCCTACTATACATTACAGCTGGTATGACTATTGAAGATCTTCTTTGATAACTGTGAGACGTCACCAGAGGATATGAACTATTGAGAGACAGTTTTTGTCCCACATCTTTGTTCAGAGGAAGATCTTCCTTCGAAACGGCAAGACATTCCGGAGATCACCGTCAATATATGTTTTTCAATGATTATGTATATTATTTTGTTCACTTTTCTATGATTCTTCAAAGACATATATTAAGCGTCACTTTCTCACAGTTTTTCTTGTTCTCCGTATAATATATCTTTAACACCACGAGTGTACGCACAATCAAGACCATGCATTCAGCATCATTCCCTGATAGCACACATGATGTCTGTGTTTGTACACACATACGGGGTTCACTGCAGGCATATGCCCTGTAAGGATTGGATTCGGTTTAATAATATTAGGAACCTGAAACTTGAAGGACACGATCTAAGGATGGGATGGCACACCTACATATGGTACGGAAAGGATAAGATACATTATAATTTCAAACATCACATACTAAGAGGTGCGTTAATCCGGGTATGGAATGAAATTAAAGAAAAACAATATGAAAGGACACCGAGATGGGTGTCGCCGCTAGAGGCCTTTATTACACCAACATTGGTAGATCCTTGGGATAGGGAAAGTTATGACACCCTCTTGGAAAGGAATAATATGCTTAAATCCAGAGAGACGTTGTTGTCCCAGAATAAAATAAAATTATCTTGGTGGGAAACACTTCAACTACAGTCCAGACATGCCAAAGATCTAAAAGTAGGGTTTGAAGACGGTAAACTGCAGTTAGACAAAATATGGGCATCAAACAATGATAAAATGATTCAAAAACTGTACAGGATTCTATGACCTATTCTTGGCCGTTTCCCATCCCATAGAAATTTCCTTAATGTTGCCTGCCAATTCCTTAGTACATAGAGAAGTATATTAATCAGAATTGCTCTAAAGGGAGCGGTGGCGCAGGCGGCTAAACGCCTGCCAAGTAACAACTAGAGACAGCCACTATGGCTGTTCGAGAATCCACCGCGGCCATGGTGAGCGCCTGGCCCGAGTCCCAGCTCCTGCCCACCCAGCGGCCTGAAAGCAATTAAATCAAGCAAGTAGGCAAATGGGTACCCACCCGTAGAAGGGTGGGGGGCACCCGCCTTCCTACCGAGGTGTGTGGGGGTCACAGCGGCAAAAACATTGATGGTGGCGGCAGCAGTGGAACCTGGACAGCGCAGCGTGGAGGAAGATCGAGCATAGCGATCCCTGGCAGCAGACGACTGCGGTGGAAACCAGTGACGGCGCTTGATGACATGCATTGCGAGTGTGGCGGAACCGACCAGGACAAAGCTGAGGCTGAAGCAAGCACGAAGGCATGTGCCAAGAAGCGGTCCCACCAAGGAAGCAGCTGGTCCAGCGAAAAGATGCCAGGAAAACCGCCGAGAAGGAGAGAAAAGCCGAGCCAGAAAAACATAGCGGACCCACCACAAGGGTGCTGGTAGGAAATCCCCACCCCATAGTATGTGGCCTTAGTTAGGGTAACAACAGTTCTTAGAACGCTCCTGTGAACCGCCCAGAGACCCCTAGTGGGGTTAGGGCGGTATAATAAGTCGAACAAATAAAAAAATAAAATAAAAATAAAGTGAGAACATGGGATTGCATCCTATGGAGCGTGCACATCATGACATGCCTGGAACGTGGAATGTTGCAGCTGCCACAACTGACCATTTCCTCGAGATGTCCTAAATGCCAGTACTAGAGGTTGAAGGACTCACGTGTCCCTCACAGATGAAGAGAGCTAACCAGGCTGGCATTTGGTTCACCTTCCTCACCACAGCCCCCTGGACTACACAACTTTTGAGCCATGCAAATCCCACAACCCACAGCATCAGCATGTTGGAGTCTTCCGGAGACAACTGGAGGAAGGGGATAGGTCAGGTAAGAACTGTGTTGTGACCAATGCCCCCTCTTAGCTGTGGAGTCTTGTGAGCAAAAATTCTACTTTTGTGAGCTACTGGCATTAAAGCTGTGAGCAAGCGATTTGGCTACTGCATAAATTAGTTTGCTCTGGAGCCATCCTTCCTGAGCTAAGACAAAAACGTGTGAGCCGGAGGCTAAAAAACTGTGAGGTACCTCACACTAATTCAGCTTAGAGGGAACACTGGTCGTGACCATCCTTATATGACCCTTCCTAGGATCCAAGCCAAGATCTTTGCCTGCTAGACTGGAGGGCTCATTTGGCGATTCCCAATAGCCGATCATGTCTGCTGGCATGATGACAGCCATTTGGAATGAATCAGGCTATTGATGGATACATTTGATCAGGCGTCACAGAGAACATACAAATTGGATTGAATTTGAATGCCTCCTCAGGCTTGCTCTGGGACTGACACTTTCTGTTGTTGTTGAGATATGCTGTGATTCATCACCATAATCACCGTCATCAACTCAAGAATGCTCCCCGAGTCATATCTAAATGGATAGTGAATCAGCCACAGTTGGTCTCTGCATCTCATAATCTTTGCAGGAATTTGATAGCTGGAACATGTGGCGCAAACCCTGAGACACTGGAAACGGCCTTTGTTGACCCCAGCCATGGACCTCCTTAATATGGTAGAGGAGAGATTTGCAGCAGCACCCCCAACCTGCCTCTGGCCTTGCTCCACACGCCATATACAGGACAAACAGCTAGTGTGGTGAATAATGTCAGTTGTGGGCTACTACTGGAGAGTCCTTGAGTCGAAAGGAGCCTAACAGGCCATCCAATCCAAACCCCGGACATTCCCATCAGATGGGTTTCCATCCTCTGCTGGAAGACCACTAGCAAGGGAGAGCCCACAAAACCCCAGCCCATTGATTCTACTGTCAGACAGCTCTTACCATCAGGAGGTTTCTCCTAGTGTTCAACCAAAACCTACCTTCCTGTATCTTGAATCTTAAAGATATAGTCTTTCCCTCTGGAGTGGAAGAGAACAAGTCTTTGCCTTTGTGGATCTGATAGCCTTTGAGGTATGTGAGGACTACAAATGTGTCAGTCCTTAGTCTTGTCTTCTCCAGGCCAAATGTACCAAGTTATCTCAGTTTTTTTTTGTATTTATTTATTCATTAGATTTTTTTAGTCACCACTCACCCAAAAGGTCTCCTGGTGACTTACAACATTAAAACCAATAAAGTAAAAACAACATAAAAACATAACAAATATAAAAATATTAACATTAAAATGTTAAAATACATGGCTATCACCATACCACTATTAAAACAGCCCAAATACGTGGTTATCCTCCAAAGGCCAACCTAAATAATTCAGCTTTGCATGCCCTGTGGAAACTAAACAAGCCCAGCAGGGCACAGATGTCACTTGAGAGCGCATTCCACAGGGTAGGGGCCACCGCTGAGAAGGCCCTTCCCCTGGTGGCAGCTAACCAAGCCATCCTGGGGCCAGGCACCTGCAAGAGGCCCCTAGACGAGGACCAAAGAGAGGGAGGGGGGTTGTAACGGGAGAGGCAGTCCCGTAGGTAGGAGGGTCCCAGAGTCCAGTGTTCCCTCTAAGCTGAGTTAGTGTGAGCCAGCTCACAGTTTTTTAGCCTCCGGCTCACACATTTTTGCCTTCGCTCAGGAAGGAGGGCTCCAGAGCAAACTAATTGATGCAGCAGCCAAATTGTTTGCTCACAACTTTAATGCCGGTAGCTCACAAAGTAGAATTTTTGCTCACAACACTCCACAGCTTAGAGGGAACATTGTGGACCCAGACCACTGAGGACTTGTATCCCTTGTTTTCCACACCACTGACCCTCTTGGTAGCCCTCCTCTCAACTTGTTCCAGTTTTTTGGGCATCTTTCTTACAGTGCACTAAGAACCAGATGCCCTATTACAAATTAGGCATATCTAGTGGAGAACAGAGTACAACTATTATTTATGACCTGGATACTACACTTCAATTCATGCAACCCCAAATTGCATTCGTTTTCATTTTATTTGGTGTAACTGCATCACGCTAAGGCTTTCGAACTGCTAGGTTGGCAGGAGCTGGAACTAGAGACGGGAGCTCACTCCGTCATGCGGCACCCGGGTCTCGAACTGCTGAACTACTGACCTTCCACAGCCTGCAGTTCAGCGTCTTAACCACTTGAGCCACCGCAGCTCCTGTGGATGACCTGGATACTACACTTCAATTCATGCAACCCCAAATTGCATTCGCTTTCATTTTATTTGGTGTAACTGCATCACACTAAGATCCAGGTCCAGCAGCACCTTAGAGACCGACAAGATTTTTGGGGTATGCAAGAGAACTCCTGTTCAGCTTGCGAATGATGCAATCCCAAGACCCTTTTCACATGTACTGCTTCCAAATCAGGTAGATACCCCCCATCTGACTATGAAGTTCATTGGAGAACCTCGGGAATGTTGCTATCCCTTGACCTTGCCTACCAGACAGGTTTATGGTGAGGTCAAAATACCAGAAAGCCATGGATGTGACTCTGGGCTCCTTGGAAGAAAGGATGCATAAAAAAGAGAGAGGGAAATAGGAAAGGGTTCTTTGGCTACTGTGAGGTCCTGGAGAATGTCTTTCTTCCTCTTTCTTTCTCTCCTTCCTCCCTTTCTGCAGAGATCTGCATGCCCCCCCCCAGCAGCTAGCAATCCAAAACAGTCCAGTGGAGCCTAAGCGGTGGGTGTTGCCTTCTGACACGCTTCCGGTGATGTCAGGGGGTATGGCATATGCAAATAAGTTATGCTAATGAGTTCCTGCACCTCTTTTTCTACTAAATAACCCCTGCATGTACTACTTCCAAGTCAGGTAGATACCCTCCATCTGACTATGAAGCTCATTGGAGAACCTTGGGAATGTTGCTGTCCCTTGACCTTGCCTACCAGACAGGTTTATGGTGAGGTCAAAATATCAGAAAGCCATGGATGTGGCTCTGGGCTCCTTGGAAGAAAGGATGCATAAAAAAGAGAGAGGGAAATAGGAAAGGGTTCTTTGGCTACTGTGAGGTCCTGGAGAATGTCTGACCTCACTGCCTTCTGAAGCTGGCCTTGCAGCCAAACAGTTATTCTGAAGCTTGGTATGCAGCGCACTCACAATGCCCCTAACCTCTGGACAAGCATCTGTTCTTCCATCTCTGTTGTTCACCCTGCCCAGGGAACCCAGTGTCGAAGGCTTGAGATTGCCAAAACTCATCCTTCAGCTTGTTGCTCAAATCTAAGCCTTGCAAACAGTAAAAAAGGTAAAGGTTCCCTTGCTCGAAAGCCAGTCGAATCCGACTCGAGGGTTGCGGTGCTCATCTCCGTTTCAAAGCCGAAGAGCCAGTGCTGTTCGAAGACGTTTCCGTGGTCATGTGGCCGGCATGACTAAACACCAAGGCGCGCGGAACGCTGTTACCTTCCCACTGAAGTGGTACCTATTTATCTACTTGCAATGTCTTGCTTTCGAACTGCTAGGTTGGCAGGAGTAACAGTGTGCTTATCCAGTACACATGCACACATTTCACATGTAAGCCAAAAAAAAACACTTGGAACCACATAATTAAAGGGCTCACTCTAGCAAGTTGCTGATACCAATGAAGCAAATGGGAGTTAGGGTTTTATTTGGAAACATGCGTACAGTGATACAAAACTCATCCTTCAGCTTGTTGCTCAAATCTAAGCCTTGCAAACAGTAACAGTGTGCTTATCCAGTACACGTGCACACGTTTCACATGTAAGCCCCCCCCCAAAAAATTAGAACCACATAATTAAAGGGCTCACTCTAGCAGGTTGCTGATACCAATGAAGCAAATGGGAGGGTTTTATTTGGAAACATGCGTGCAGTGATATGTTTCACATTATTTTAGAAGCCTCTCTCCATGTGTTATTTTAATTGCTGTATCACAATTTTAATGTGTTGTTTTAATCTCCATCTTGCAAAACTGTAGAATATACTCTAGCATGTAGTCAACTTGCATCTTTTTCAATGACAACATAAGTTAGTGGGTGGGAAGTATCTTAAGGCAATGGTGCAAATGCAAAGAAACAAGCTCTAACAAGCCGTGTTGGTCATTTTCCACCCCTGAGGACCATCTAACAAATAATGCTTTATCAGGAGAGTGACTCTGTGAGCTACGCTGGGGAAAACATGAGCCCTGTAACAACTTCACCAGTCAAGTTGCATTTCAATCATCGCAATGTATCAGAATAATTTAATAATGACATCAAATGTTTGACGTGCAAATGCAAAGAAACAAGCTCTAACAAGCCGTGTTGGTCATTTTCCACCCCTGAGGACCATCTAACAAATAATGCTTTATCAGGAGAGTGACTCTGTGAGCTACGCTGGGGAAAACACGAGCCCTGTAACAACTTCTCCAGTCAAGTTGCATTTCAATCATCGCAAAGTGGCATGTATCAGAATAATTTAATAACGACATCAAATGTTTGACAGCACAGGGCATGTAAGTGCATTCCTTCCGTTTTTCCCAAGCGTCTGCAAAATTAAATGCTCCAGACAGTATCATATGCAGGACAGCTCTTCAAGAAAGGCATATCCTCCAGAATTCTATTAAGTTGTGTATCATATTGTAATGCTTCAGAGCACAATACATGTACAGCAATTCTTATAAGTCGTATGACTGTTGATTGCGGGTCAGACTAACACGACTGTTGACCTTATATTTGTTTATCTGTTTTAGTCGTGTGTGTCCTTCATGGGCATGCCATCTAGCTTGTAGTTGAGTGTCGTTTCCATTTGAAGACTGAGGATAGCAAAAGAACATGCCATTTCCAGAATACTTAAATATTCCAGAATTCTGGTTCCTGCATCCTTCACTTCTAGAAGTCCACACCCATGGCGATCTCCTCCCCGTGTGGCCCTCCAGGCAATTATTGACTCTCAACTGCTTTCAGCCTTCTGTGCTCAGTCCTCACCAGTCTGCTTTCTTCCCCTTTAGTTTAATTTACGAAGTCATATTTTTCTGCATACCTTGGGAATCCTCTGCCTTTCTATGGGTGGCCCCCACAGGCTGGCCTCTTTACTATCCCATATAGTGACAGCGTTGAACAATAATCACAAAACTTCAGCTTAATTTTGGAGAAGGAGAGGTTCTTCAGATGCAGTGAAAATGACCGAGGCATGCATTATTGTGGATAAAGTTGGGCAGAACTTGGACTGAGAGTGTAATTTTGGAGAAGAATGAAAAATTCTTTTTCTACTCTCTTGATCTTGGATCTTGAGCAGCTCTAAGACACAACGTTAGACTCAACCCCCAGAGGCATTAGGCCAGCCAGCATTTCCCCCTTGGTCATAATTAGGACTACAAATGGTAAGCAGCTCTTCCCACTATTTATGACAACACTGGTGGCTCTAGGTCATAATAAGGCTGCCTGTAACACCCATGACTTGCTGACTTCAGTTCAGTGTGCTGTAGGTCCTTTTCAAGAGAGGCCACTGGCTTTTGAGACACTTGAACAAGATGAACAGAAGTGTCTTCCTGTCAGCAATATGCACCCTTTATCCCCAGCTGATATCATGAGACATACTAGTTCTCCCTTTTTATCTCAATGCTGTGGGATAGTTTTGAGCACAGGAAGTGGTCTTCATTGAAGTTCACAGCTCTTCAAGGAGACCTTCACAGACCAGATTTGCTTTCCCAACAGAGACAACAAGAGATCCAGACTTCTGAAAATGGTATTACAGATTTTACTTTTTGTAAGTAAATTCAAATATCTTTCTCAA
The DNA here is from genome assembly GCF_001447785.1 of Gekko japonicus. Classification (NCBI taxonomy): domain Eukaryota; kingdom Metazoa; phylum Chordata; class Lepidosauria; order Squamata; family Gekkonidae; genus Gekko; species Gekko japonicus. The sequence continues at coordinate 207,844 of NW_015169866.1, read as the reverse complement.
GCTCCATTTCTACCATGTCCAAATACCTTTTCCGTTAGTGTTCTACTCTAAAGATGCACATTGTGTCAGTACAGTGATAATCAACTTGTCCATATTTGTAGGATCTAAAAGCCGCATCCCAAGCCAGCAGAAGATGATACATACTGGTTTGACCGTTTCACCTTTTGCGGAATATTTATTTATGAAATTTGCATCCTGCTTCTCCAGAGATAAAACTCTTTCGTTAAAAACATAGGTAAAAATAAATGTTTTGGCCTGGTTCCTAAAAGACTTTAGGGAGGAGACAGTTGGGCCCCAAAAGATGGCTTCCCAAAGGTGCCACCACTGAAAACACTCCATCTTTGTGTATCACATGCCTCACATCTGAGAGCAGGGTTCAGGAGGCATATCTTAACTGGCAGGCTCAATAGTATAGAAAGAGACAGTCTTTCAAGTGCCCTGACCTGAAACCACTTTGCCCTGTAAAGGTAAAAATCTAAAAATGGATAGGCAGCCAGTGTTCTCCTAAGAACACAGGCCTGGCAGCAATCACTGGGTGACTTCAACTGGCCCACGCAGGCCCAGCTGCTTTCTACTGTTCACTATCAGGCATGTCATAAAAGCCAATGTGATGCAATGAGAGTCCCCACTCTGCCATGGAAGCTCACTGGGTGACCTTGGGCCAGTTACATATTCCCAGGCCCCACTGGTGGACCTCCTGATGGCACTGGTATTTCTGGCCACTGTGTGACACAGAGTGTTGGACGGGATGGGCCTTTGGCCTGATCCAACATTGGCGTCTCTCTTATGAAGGCCTAGCTTCAAATCCCCACTCTGCCATGGAAGCTCACTGGGTGACTATGGGCCAGTTACATATTCCCAGTCTAACTTGCCTCACAGAGGGCGGCTGTGAGGATAAAATGGAGGAGAGGAGAAGGATGTAAGCTGCTTTGGGTCCCTGGTGGGGAGAAAGGTGGGGTACAAATGAAATAATAAAATAATGTGGAGAAGGGAAAACAAGGGGAGAATGAGGTGTCTCTTACAAGTCCTTGCATGTCCTTTACTGAGCAACTGTGCATCTGGGCCAAAGTTTTCCCAGGAAAAGGCTGCCATGAGGAGGAAGGAAAGCTGAAGACAGGAGAGGCAAGATAAAGGTAGGTTGGCTGGTGGGTGTAAAGGAGAGAAGGAATCAGGAAAAGGGGAGAGGCTATGGGGGCTTTCAGGAGGGACAAAGAGGAAACACTGGGAGAGGGGAAAATGAGATTCCCCTCCCCTGCATGTCCTTGAGGATCCCGCACTTGTATAGGCCCCCATTTCAATAGGTTTCATTTGCTGGGTTTTTGTGGCACCTGATAGAAAATGATAAACGGAAGTTTTACTGTTGCTGCTGCTAGGGGGAGAGGCTATGGGGGCTTTCAGGAGGGACAAAGAGGAATCACTGGGAGAGGGGAAAATGAGATTCCCCTCCCCTGCATGTCCTTGAGAATCCCCCACTCGTATAGGCACATCTCTCTCTACTCGGCCCCCATTTCAATAGGCTTCATTTGCTGGGTTTTTGTGGCACCAGATAGAAAATGATAAACGGAAGGGGTTTTTTTAAATAATTATATTTATTGATTTTTCACATTTTATACAGAAAAGAAACTCAAGCTTAACAATGTTTCATTTGGCAGATATCTTCAGTCAACTTTAAATAAATACCTATTGCTCACAAAGGTATGCCTGTTTCATTGACTTAAACCAAAATTTGACTCTTTCAACCAGTTATAGAACCTAGACCAATACTTTTCATATTTCTCTATACTCTATTCTTCAATAATACAGCTTAATTTCTCCATTTCTGCTATCTCAAACAGTTTACTAATAATGTCATCTTTAGAAGGAATACTATCCTCCTTCCATTTCTGAGCAAAAACAATTCTTGCTGCCGTTAACGTTTGCATTATAAAATAAATTTCTTTGTTCGAAAATCTATCAGGTATCACATTTAACAAAAAACATTCTGGAGTCAAAGGAACATTTTTATCTATTATTTCATCCAACATTTCTTTCACTACCAACCAATATTTTTTTGCATTACCACATGTCCACCACATGTGGTAAAATGTACCAATGCAGTGGTTACACTGCCAACAATTTGGTTGGCTTTTTTAACAGAAGAGTATTCTATCATGGGAACGCCCCCCTCCCAGCCCCGTGTGGGTTTAACTGAGGGTTGCCAACCTCCAGTTCAAACCTGAGTCCCTTACACATTTATTTTCATTATGCAGGAGGCAATTTATGCACCACAAATTTCCACATCATGGAAAAAATGGAATTTGTATTTATTATGCAAATCTGCATTTTTCTTATTTTGCATAACACATTATACTATCTTTGCCAATTTCAGTCTGCTCTGTCTACTTATGTAGAACACTCAAGCTCTGGTCCCAGCCACTGGAACTCTTGTCTGACATTTCAAGCACATTCTGCCCATATGCTTGTAAACCTGTCTTTACAAACTGAGATCCCGAGGAAACCACATTAGAAACTGCAATAAGGTGTGGAGAGACACCCTGCAGAAAGGGCCTCCTATGTGAATAAGACTGTTGGTGAGGTGCCACCATGCCCAAGGAGAATGAATTGAAAAAGAATTATCCAGGGTATCCACTGCATCTGCTTTATGTCCTATTGCTATAACGTTCCCCTATTATTTTTAAGGCACTCCCAGGAGACAACATGTACTTTTTGCAAGAACATAGTGTCTGAAACACTTAAAAACCATCATTTAACTAGAATGAGCTCAGTATTTATTATGTTACAACATCGCAAAGCATCTGAGTAGCCAACATTTGCAAAGACGTCTTCATCAATTTTTCTCCTCTGTCACATTAGCGTGAGCGAGTACAGTGCCTCTGTCCTCTTTAATGAGGGGAAGAAAATATTTAGCGCATATTTAAGCCATATTCTGCGCAAGGCTATTAGCATATTCTCCTGCCAGTATTCGACCAAGAGCTGACACAGCCCTAGGTGATCATGGTTTGTCAATTTTCAAATAATTAGACTGATATTTTTATACAGAAAAGTCCTGTTATCAAGCGTATTAGCACAAAATAATTAGATCCTGAATCTGAGGTAGGTGGCATATGACGGAAGCCAACAAAATGTCAGCAAGAGTTGTGACAACCTTCAGACACCCTATATGTAGACGGTGACCTTGAGATTAAAGAGCCTCCAAAAGAAAGCCCAGATTTCTCAACAACGAGCTAAAACTCAGTCTTAGGAAAATACTCATAGGCCTCTCCTAAGGAATAGGACATAACATACAGAGTTGCATTTGGGGTCAGCTTAGGATCAGAGAGTAGATCAACTCCTGTGACCATCCAAATCCAATCTGATGCTAAGATGGCAGAAACAATTTGTAGAGATACTAGAGCACTGAGGCTGTTTAATGGTTTCCCAGCTCACAGCTTGAACCACTAGGTTTGGATAATCTCCACCAGACATTTGCTGGTTCTTAAAAGCTGAAGAGTTAAGCTCTGCCTCTCATAGAAGAGTCTTCCCCGAGCACCTTGGGAGCTCTCCTTGGTCCTGTAGATGCTGTTTTTGACTTCCCAGAGTGTGCGCTCAGTGCATTGCCCAGGCTTTATCCAGAATGAGATGATCACAAATGTTGGTCACTTTGCAGGAGGCAAGTGAGGCCTACCTGGTTGGCCTGTTTGAAGACACCAATCTGTGTGCTATCCACGCCAAACGTGTTACAATCATGCCAAAAGATATCCAGCTAGCACGCCGCATACGTGGAGAGCGTGCTTAAACTCTACTAAAATGGATTTGCCATTCTCAAAACAAATAAAATCTCTTCTTCCTGTTATTGGTAGTAATGAACGTTAGATACTTTTTTCCATGGGGTTAAAAGGTACTTAAGTATATGGTTGCAAACAGAAAAATAGGGGACAGAATCGGGTATTGGCAAGCTCTTTTTTCATTTTCATTTGTGTGTGGATTTTTAATATAAACGTGGGGACATATAAAGCATTATTGCTATCAAAAACCATTTCAGTGAACAAGTTTCAGCAGTTCAACTTTATAACAACTATAAATATGCCAGTAAAACTTTTCTGGACAATGCCAGCATTTGGATTTTTTTTTTTTAAATAAATTTCTTATTGATGGCAACTATATGGTGTCTAACATTTTTATCATAACAGTAGATTCCATCCATTCACTATACTTTTCTAACTAAGTTGTCCTACATGCAAGTACATGTTTTTAATGTTGTCTTTCTTCTGTGCTGTTCCTGTAAGTTTGCTATTAAAATACAAGAAACAACAAAAAAACAAAACAAAAACAAATGTTGGTCACTTTCCATCTGATGCAAGACCCTAAGAAATGTCTGCACAGTAGTTTATGTTTTCCCATTAGCCATTTCCACACTCAGCAACATATCTGAGAGAAGAACCACAGCTGTTAGGGAATCAGAAAAAAAATTGGGACGTTTTTCCTACCTCTGGCCTTCCCTGTTAGAAGGCACTACATATTCTGAAGAGTGGGACACATTCTGAGTTGCACAGCTCTTTGTACATGTATGCCCTGGTGTTAGATCAAATGCCTCACTGGCATCTGCAATGAAGAATCTGACAAATAGAATATGCAATAAGAAAACTGATAGATGATTAAAGTAACCTCCTTCCATACTAGCACGCCGCATACGTGGAGAGCGTGCTTAAACTCTACTAAAATGGATTTGCCATTCTCAAAACAAATAAAATCTCTTCTTCCTGTTATTGGTAGTAATGAACGTTAGATACTTTTTTCCATGGGGTTAAAAGGTACTTAAGTATCTGGTTGCAAACAGAAAAATAGGGGACAGAATCGGGTATTGGCAAGCTCTTTTTTCATTTTCATTTGTGTGTGGATTTTTAATATAAACAGGACATATAAAGCATTATTGCTATCAAAAACCATTTCAGTGAACAAGTTTCAGCAGTTCAACTTTATAACAACTATAAATATGCCAGTAAAACTTTTCTGGACAATGCCAGCATTTGGATTTTTTTAAAATAAATAAATAAATAAATTTCTTATTGATGGCAACTATATGGTGTCTAACATTTTTATCATAACAGTAGATTCCATCCATTCACTATACTTTTCTAACTAAGTTGTCCTACATGCAAGTACATGTTTTTAATGTTGTCTTTCTTCTGTGCTGTTCCTGTAAGTTTGCTATTAAAATACAAGAAATAACAAAAAACAAAAACAAAAACAAATGTTGGTCACTATCCATCTGATGCAAGACCCTAAGAAATGTCTGCACAGTAGTTTATGTTTTCCCATTAGCCATTTCCACACTCAGCAACATATCTGAGAGAAGAACCACAGCTGTTAGGGAATCAGAAAAAAAATTGGGACGTTTTTCCTACCTCTGGCCTTCCCTGTTAGAAGGCACTACATATTCTGAAGAGTGGGACACATTCTGAGTTGCACAGCTCTTTGTACATGTATGCCCTGGTGTTAGATCAAATGCCTCACTGGCATCTGCAATGAAGAATCTGACAAATAGAATATGCAATAAGAAAACTGATAGATGATTAAAGTAACCTCCTTCCATACAATCAATCAGTCAATCAATAAACCTTTAATGGCATATAACCTCCTTCCATACAAGATAGTACTATCTCCAGACCACTCCCAGTAATAAACCACGCTTCTTGCTGCATTCAATGCCAACCAATTAGACAGAGATCTCTCAGCATAACCAATAACCACAATCTTCACTGCAGCAAGAGTTCTAAGGTTACAACAGAATGTATAATTAAAAAGCTAAATTAGTCAGTAAATGGAAAACCAAGGCCGTCTAAGTTCACAGATGCTGTGGTGCCCAAGTACAAAATCACACATTTTAAGCAATGGAAGAACACCACAGTCTATTGTATCACTGTTGTAAAGGTAAAGGTTCCCTTGCTCGAAAGCCAGTCGAATCCGACTCTAGGGTTGCGGTGCTCATCTCCGCTTCAAAGCCGAAGAGCCAGCGCTGTCCAAAGACGTTTCCGTGGTCATGTGGCCGGCATGACTAGACACCAAGGCGCACGGAACGCTGTTCCCTTCCCACCGAAGTGGTACCTATTTATCTACTTGCAATGTCATGCTTTCGAACTGCTAGAATGGCAGGAGCTGGAACTAGAGGCGGGAGCTCACTCCGTCATGCGGCACCCGGGTCTCGAACTGCTGAACTACTGACCTTCCACAGCCTGCAGTTCAGCGTCTTAACCACTTTAGCCACCACAGTTCCATTCACTGTTGACTGCAAGCTAATTTTAGCATATTGGTGTCCATAATACCCAGTGACATGAAAATGAGACCTGAGAATATCTTTGTTTGGTTTCATCGCGGGACTTCCCGAGTTGTCTGAAGCACTGTTTCTCACAATGCTTTATGGTTGTTCCGTATCTTCATTTGCACACAATAGGTTGGTTTCGGACTAAATTTCCCATGAGTAGAATGGAAATTTTCTACCTCCCTTCTCTTACTGTAGCTCACTGGGGGATAGAAAAAGTGAGGTGTGTGTTCAGTGACCAAATGGTATGGCTCCATTTGTCTCTGCTATTCAAAGGCACAAAGTGACTTGCCACCTTTCCCATGACCACAGTGGATGTTACCCTTTTGATCTCTTCAACCCATTCCCAGGCCTAGATCTTTAATATAAGGCTTGCCTAGGTTTAATACTGTATTTAAAGAAAGAACAAGAAATTGACTAAAGGTCTAATTTCTTGACAGTTATTAATGCATAAGATATAGAATAAATAACCCCACTATTTTTGTAAGGCATTCTTTTAATTTATTTTACAACCAGGACAATACCTATGTCTGCACATTCTCCCATGAGTATTTCTCTTCCCAGATTTTGTGATTTTCCCGTCTTAAAAAAACACCACCCTGCTTAGTCATAGCAGTAACCGTGCCAGATCTCACATTAATCAGAGAAACTAATTTACACATAATCATAATATTCAACATCTTCCTACACCATTCCTACCTGGATGAGGGGTTTTTTTAGTACACTTTCAAGTCTTCGCCATTACCGTTTTAACAACCACTAACAAATTACCTAGTAGATCTCTACTTAGTTTCCATGCTCATGTCATTTAGAAGCAGAACCTGTGGAGCACAGAATGAAGCACATAACGGGCAATGTCTTAAATTATCTGCAACATTTCAAACCCTAAAGATCTTAAGATTATTCTTGCTGGGTGCACCATACCAGTGGAGGATGAGAACATAACAGTCCTGCTAGCTCAGACCAGTGGTCCACTTAGTCCAGCATCCTGTCTCACACAGTGGCCAACCAGTTCCTCTGGAGGGCCGACAGCAGGGCTGAGGCCTTCCCCTGATGTTGCCTCCTGGCACTGGTATTCAGACTGGTTTACTGCCTTTGAACGTGGAGGGTCCCTTAAGCCACTGTGGCTTGTAGCCACGGACAAACCATCCTCCATAAGTCTCTCTAATCCCCTTTTAAAGCCATCCAAGGCCTGTGGTCATCATCACATCCTCTGGCAGCAAATTCCACATTCACTAACAGTCTTTTAACATTTAGTGGTTAGGAGCATGGACTCTAATCTGGGAGAAACGGGTTTGATTCCCCTCTCCTCCACATGCAGCTACTGGTGTGACCTTGGGTCAGTCACAAGTTCTCTCAGAGCTGTTCTCTCAAGGGCAGTTTCTGTCAAGAGCTCTCTCAGCCTCACCTACCTTACAGGGTGTCTGTTGTGGGGAGGGAAAGGGAAGGTGATTGTAAGCCGCTCTGAGACTCCTTCGGGTAGTGGATTTATTAATTATATTATCCATAAATCCAACCTCTTCTCTCTTCTTCTGTTTTTATTGTACAAAGCAAGTTCGGGAACAGTATGAAATGCAGTGTGAGGATCTGCAGTCAAAAGGTGGATTCACCAAAAATTTCCCCGCTTTTGTGCAAGCAGATGTATCCTGGGACTTTAGAGCCAAAATGTTGTCTTTAATCAAGTAACTTGTATTCCTTAACTAAGCTTTCCACTTGGCAAGGCTTACCTTTGTTGTCCCCTTTTTATTCCCGTAATTTATACTAATGCTGAATATTTCTGACTTTATTTTATTAATCAAACCTTGCAACGATGTATCTGTAAAAAGATGCCCAAAACAAAACACTTGCATATACCATGATTTTAAATTCATTTTCCAATGCCTCGCTGCCAAAACTATTTAAGTTAGAGCTTCCTGCAAGAGCTTGAATTCCAAAGGAAAAGAAAGGCATTTCTGATTAATCCTTCCTCTACGGGAAAAAGATCTTGGAAGGTAACACAGAAATTGTTAATGGGCATCACATTACTATGTTATCAATCAGTCCATGGGCTTAAGAGAAGTGCAACTCCAAAACCCACCTGTGGTTCCCAGTCCATGAGTTCCAGACCATTGCTCTGAAGCCCCTTTTCCTGTTGATCAAATTCTGTTCTGATGAATTCTGTTCTAAGCGTTCCAATTCTATTCTATCTGACAAGGAGAAGTTTGACTCTTGAAAGCCCATACCCTGAAAATCTTGTTGAACTTTAAGGTGCTCCTGGACTTGTATCTAGACGTCCTGCTGCAAACCAACATGGTTGCCCTCTGAAACTATTCCAACTTTCTAAAAGCTTTCCTCACCTTTTCTGTTGGGATACGTTTTCACATTCTAAGCCTTATCTACTTTTCGATCCATTGTTCTAATTTACTGTATGAAAACCATTATCTTTTTTCTCTAATTCTGTTAGCCTCTTAATCATTTTCCCTCACCTCTTCAACTGATTAGACTATTTCTTCTTTAAATGGCTTTAATTCCTTTTTTAATTTTTTAATTTGTTAAATATAATATTTTATAGACCTGGTTTTGTTTCTTTGTATTAATAGTGTTTATTATATTAGGCTGTACCTACAGTATAGTAAAAATCAGATGGTTCTAATGTGTTGATTAACATGGAATTTATTTTTTTTATTTTTTTTTATTTTTCACAACATTACAAAACATGTTAACATAACATACAGACACATACCCCATCCCTCCCGCCCGAACCCACCAATCCCCCCCAAGTCCACCCTCCCCCCCAAAAAAAAACAACAGAACACCCCCTATGCAAATTAAAGTATGTGCAAGATTAAATATTTCTCTCTTTTCTTCCATTTATCGGGGTATACATTTAATAAAAACACTTCTGGATCTAATGGTATTGACTTTTTAGTTATCTGGTATAACATTCCTTGGACATCTTTCCAAAATTTATTTACATCTTTACAGGTCCACCAAACGTGGAAATATGAGCCCAATTGTACCTTACACTTCCAACATTTACCATCTAGACCCTCATACAGTCGAGCTAGTCTTTCAGGTGACATGTACCATCTGTAAACCACTTTATAAACATTTTCTTTCAATGCAACTGCTTTTAACCATCTTGTGTTGTTCCATATCTTCTCCCATTTCCACATATCAACCTCACCACCCATGTTTTCCACCCATGGCTTCATGGTTATTTTCATAACTTCGTCCTGCAGCTCTTGTTCTAACAAAAGATCGTATGTCTTACCTATCAACTTAACATCCTCCCCTAGTAGAATTTTATCGAGCTCTGAGATCAGAGATTAACATGGAATTTCTGTATCAAACCCAAAAAGTTTCCATAAGACACTGAAATTAAACACTCAGATTAGTTTCTGTAATCAAATTCTAGGCTTAAATATTCAGTATTTAATTAACTACTGCAATCAAGTTGATTTAATGAAGAAAATCAGTACCAAGATAGAATGAGCACTTCTCAATATTGCAAATAGTTCTTCAAATTGTCTGAATAGCCTCAACAGCTACATATTAATTTCCCAGGCATCAGAAATGATTGACTAAGTGAAGTAATACGATAAACACTTTATCACAAAGTCCTGTATTCAATATTAGATTCAAATTAATTCCTAATATGAGATAATATAATTAATAAAATGAATTCAATACAAGGGCTTGGGTCCTGAGGTAAATTTCTGCCAATGGACTTCCATCAGTGGTATGGGACTTCCTTTCATCCCCTCTCCTACTGTAGCCCAAGATTATCCCCAAAATGCTGCCGCTGTGGGACAGGGGAACCCCCAGGTATGAGACAGGAATCAATGGTCTGAAGTGGGAGGGGGAAATCAGCAAAAATTCCACTCCCTTGTTAGTGGAAATTTTCCGTGGGATCCAACCAGTTAGGCATTCATTAAGACAGCTGCTTAATTGCAACGTCCAACGTGCCTGTTCCAACAAAGACCTTTTTTTTCATTCATTGACGCAGCTGTAATTCTCGCTCTTCAGTTCATTCACCTCCATCCTCACAGGCAGTAAACCTCTGAATATCAGTTCCAAGAGATATCAAGGGAAGACAGACATTGGTCTGTCTGCCCTGATTATTGATCTTCGTGGAGACCTGGCTGTCTGGAGGAGGATGCAGGACTAGATGAACCACAGGTCTGATCCAGCAGGGCTCTTCTTATAGTCTTATCTAAGACCAGATATAATCTGTTCTTCAAGTGTGTCTACCTTTGTATTATCCAGAGTTATTCCAAAGATCTGGTTCTTCCAGTCATGGTTGCAACATTATATTCTCAAAGATTAAAAAAAAGTCCTGATTCATTGTTCGAATTGGATATTGAGAGGGGAAAGCACTGGTTGTGTGAACCTTCTCAATGCAGGCTGCAAGTTAATGCTATTTTAAAGCACAAAGATGTAAATAAAAAATCCCAGCTCCTTTTCTGGCCGTTTTGAAGACTCATGCCAGAGGATATCCTCTACCTTACCCTTCATAAATACCAAAAAAGGTCACAGACTGTGAAAGACTGCAATTCTAAGCAGAGCCTTCTAAGGCCATTGAAGGACTGCGCAGTAAAATAGCTTCTGAGAAGAAGGTTGCCTTTTTGTCAGTATTGGTGGGGAAAAAGAAGCTCCAGACTCTTCCGCGCATGTTCCAAATTGGAAAGATGAGCATGTCATCTTTGACAGCTGAGCAATGAGCAACTGCTGGAACAGACAAATTCGTAAATGACTGTTCTTCTCTCGCCCATCACTTCTCCATTCATACCTCCAGGGCTATTTTTGGGCAGGAACGCACAGGAACGGAGTTCCGGCTGGCTCCTGAGTTGGCCACACCCAGCAGGAACTCATTAGCATAATAGGCCACACACCCAACAGCAGAAACTCATTAGGATTGGCTACATTAGGGGTGTGTGGCCTAACATGCAAAGGAGTCCCTGTTACAAAAAAAGGCCCTGGGTTTTGACAACAAACAAGGTAAACAGAATAAGAAGCAAAAGGTGGGTGTGGCTGGATGACCCCACTTCTGGCAACAGGGGGCTGCAACCTACTATGCTAATGAGCTGTGGTGTCAGGGTGTGGCCTATTATGCTAATGAGTTCCTGCTGGGATTTTTCTACAAAAAAAGCCCCACATACCTCCATCAGTTGTCACATTACCACAGGTCACAAGAACCCAGGAGGGAGGACAATATAAAGTCTTCTCATTGTTAAACATAAAACCTTACGTAGGCTCTTAAGCACACAACTCCCATCCAATCCTACACTTTTGGTCTACGGATAAAACAACCTGGACAGTGGGGTATTTCTGTCCGTTCTCCGTAGTATATTCACCGCTTTGTCCTCAAGGGCCCCCTGCATTTTCCCATTTCAACATTCAAATGGTTTCCAAGATTGAGTAATGTGAAAGGAGCATATCCCATAACAGAAAGCATTAGAATTTGTCAGTGATGCACATGTTTAAGCAGTCTGCTTTGAAATGCCAAACTGGCAGGCAGATGCAATATTTTATTTATTTATAGCTTCAGCCGGTTGTGGTCTAAACAGTTACTCAATAGCATCTGAAATCCACCTCTGTGTTGTGTTGAGAGATTTCAGGAAGCTAAACAGACTTTTTTTAAAAAAAAAAAAAAACACCACCACCAAAGTAATAAATGAAGTTCATTTTCAACAGGAAATGAAACAAGTTAAAATACTAAAAACCCAAGAGAGGGCTGAGAAAAAGAAATGAGTACAAAGCAAGCCTGATGATATCCTATTGTGATTCTTTAAAATGCTTTAATTGCAGAAAAGCTATGTCAGTATCCTGATGTCATTCACTGACAAGCGTCAATTGACAGAAGGAAATACTGCTTTACATGGAGGCTGATTAAAATGTGGAATTTGCTGGGAGAAGATGTAGTGATGGCCACAGGAATAAACATCTTCAAAAGGGGATTATTCATGGAGGATGTCTATCAATGGTTACTAGTAGCCATGGTGACGGAGGGGAACCTCCACATTCAGAGGCAGTAAGCCTCTGAAACCCAGAACCAGGAGGCAACATCAGGAGAAGGCCTCCGCCTCTCTATGCCCTGTTGTTGGCCCTCCAGAGGAACTGGTTGGCCACTGTATGAGCCAGGATGCTGTACTGGATAGACCAATGGTCTGATCCAGCAGGGCTCTTCATATGTACTTTATGTGCTTTAATGGAGCACTTCCAAAGTCTGTTCAACTGAGATAAATCACCCCTCCTCTCTCTTCCACTAACCCAGCTTTCCATGAAGAAGAAGGGCAATTCACCTCTTCCCAGGGCTCTTTTTGTAGAAAAACCCCAGCAGGAACTCATTAGCATATTGGGCCACACCCCTGACAGCACAGCTCATTAGAAACTCATTAGTATATTAGGCCACACCCCTGACAGCACAGCTCATTAGCACATTAGGCCGCACCCCCATGTTACCAGAAGTCTGGTCATCCAGCCACACCCACCTTTTGCTTCTTATTCTGTTTACCTTGTTTGTTGTCAAAACCCAGGGCTTTTTTGTAGCAGGAACCCCTTTGCATGTTAGGCCACACACCCCTAATGTAGCCAATCCTAATGAGTTCCTGCTGTTGGGTGTGGCCTATCATGCTGAGTTCCTGCTGGGCGTGGTCAACTTGGGAGCCAGCCGGAACTCCGTTCCTGTGCGTTCCTGCCCAAAAATAGCCCTGCCTCTTCCCATTAGAGGCCCCAACTAGCACGGCTTTTTGTCCATACGGTTCATTCACATTGCTCTATTTCCCCCCCATATAATATGTCCATTGTGTTCTCTTTTCTTCATGGAGAAGTTTATTATCATACGTTTTATGCAAACATGCTTGCTCGAAACGCTGACTTGCAAAACTTTGCCAACCTTCTCCCAGAACTGGGACCGATCTTCACACTACATTGATCAGTTCCTCTGGAGAAAATGGCTGCTTTGGCGGGTGAACTCTATGGCAGTGTACACCATTGAGGTCGCTCTCTGCCCCAAACCCAGCCCTCCCCAGGCCCCACCCCCAAATCTCCAGGGATTTCCTAACCTGGAGTATGCAACCATAGTTTTTAGGAATATAAGGTGACTACGCACAACAGCAAAATCAAACTAACACATCATATTCCCTGCCCTAAGAATACTGGGATGAAGCGGCTAAGGGAGGGAGCAGTGAGCCAGGAAAGCCCCGGCTGAAATCACAACTGTTGGAGAACCTGAGATGCTGTAGCTCCGCCACAAGCCTGTATCTAGGGCTATTTTTGGGCAGGAACGCACAGGAACGGAGTTCCGGCTGGCTTCCAAGTTGGCCACGCCCAGTAGGAACTCATTAGCATAATAGGCCACACCCAACAGCAGACACTCATTAGGACTGGCTACATTAGGGGTGTGTGGCCTAACATGCAAAGGAGTTCCTGCTACAAAAAAGCCCTGGGTTTTGACCACAAACAAGGTAAACAGAATAACAAGCAAAAGGTGGGTGTGGCTGGATAACCACACTTCTGGTAACATGGGGGTGCGGCCTAATGTGCTAATGAGCTGTGCTGTCAGGGGTGTGGCCTAATATACTAATGAGTTTCTGCTGTTGGGTGTGGCCTATTATGCTAATGAGTTCCTGCTGGGCTTTTTCTACAAAAAGAGCCCTGCCTGTATCTGTCACACAAAGATAATTTTATTGGCCTATCTCAGTGGGCTCTTGAATGAACAATGGGAAAAACATAAGCATGTAGTAATCAGGGGTCGTTTTGTAGAAAAAGAGCTAGGGGAACTCATTAGCATAACTAGCATATGCCACACCCCCTGACATCACCGGAAGTGTGTCATGAGGCCACACCCACCATTCAGTGAGTCTTAGTCTTAAAGGTTAGTCTTAAAGGTGCTATTTGTTAGTCTTAAAGGTGCTATTTGAACTCTTGGACTATTTTGCAGCAACAGACTAACACAGCTACCTCGGGGAAGCTCCTGGATGGGGCTGGGAGTCGGCCAGGCAGAGGGGGAGGACGCCAACCTACCCTCCTGCTTCTTCCTCCTTCTGCAACAGAATGAGGCTGGAAGCCGGGGGCGGCTGGAAGAAGGGGGCGGGGCTTCGTCGTGTGCCCCGCCCCCTGCACCTCACCCGGGGGAACTGCGATCCCCCCCAAATCGACCTCTGGTAGTAATGTTTTGAATGTGTTAGTTAATCTTCTTACAGGGATTCTGTACTCATGAGAGCCTACAACAATACAGAAGCACATCAACACCAACAGTGAGCACGAGCAAAATATAAATTTCCTATCAACATGGCTACGCCTAACTAACATTGCAATCCTAAACAGAGTTATACCTTTCTAAGGCTTATTGGCCCTGCTCCCTGGTTGTGTGTGTTCGCTTGTTATATACATCTTAAATGTTCCTTTAATGCTCTAAATGTTTTAATACATTGACATTCGCAGCCTTGGGGATCCTATGGGCATGGAAAGGTGGCCTATGAATGTTTTAAAACAAACAAATAGATGTCCATTGACTCAAATGGGACTAGACGTTGTAAGATGTGTAGGATTGCACTGTGGGCAGCACCGAAACTCAGGGCCGTGTTGATTTCTACTTCACCCGTCACGTCTGCTCTTCAGTCAGCTGTACAGAATACAACTTTTGGCGGGTGGTGAAAAGGGCTGTCAAACCACAGCTGACTTACGTCGACCCCACTGGGGTTTTCAAGGCCAGAGATGTTCAGAGGTGGTTTGCCATCGCCTGCCTCCGTGTCATGGCCCTGCATCTCCTTGGCGGCCTCCCATCCCAAAACCAGCCAGAGCCAACCCTGCTTAGCCTCTGAGATCTAATACGACTGGGCTAACCTGGGCCATCCAGGTCAGGGTAAAAAGGTAAAGGTTCCCTTGCTCGAAAGCCAGTCGAGTCCGACTCTAGGGTTGCGGTGCTCATCTCCGTTTCAAAGCCGAGGAGCCAGCGCTGGCCGAAGACGTTTCCGTGGTCATGTGGCCGGCATGACTAAACACCAAGGCGCACGGAACGCTGTTACCTTCCCACCGAAGTGGTACCTCTTTATCTACTTGCAATTTCTTGCTTTCGAACTGCTAGGTTGGCAGGAGCTGGAAGTAGAGACGGGCGCTCACTCCGTCATGCGGCACACTCGGGTCTTGAACTGCTGGACTGCTGACCTTCCACAGCCTGCAGTTCAGAGTCTTCACCACCTGAGCCACCGCAGCACCTAAGCTTCCTTAATTCAAGAACCATCAAGCTCCATGCTGCAAGACAACATGTTTGCCTGTTGTTTTGGAAGGAAAACTGTTGTTTGTTTTTTTAATTCTCCTGGAGGAACACCTAAACACTTCAGTGGGAGGGCTTCTAGTGTCCTGACCCCGCTGGCGGACCTCCTGAGGGCACCTGGTATTTCTGGCCACTGTGTGACACAGAGTGTTGGACTAGATGGGCCACTGGCCTGATCCAACATTGGCTTCTTTTTTGTTCTTATGTTCTTATGTTCAGGGATTTTAAAAAATGTACCTCTGACCGGAAAAGAAGGGAGTGTTATATGCAAAACTAAATTGCGCTTTTAAAAAATAAGATAGATGTGTTAAATAGCTGAAATGTGTTGGTATATTATGATTTTGACTAGAGCAAAGGGGGGGGGGGAAAGAAAAAAAAAGAAAAGATACTCTGTAGAATCCGTTTTGTTTTATGTTGTTGAAATTATAGCAATAAAGATTGTTAAAAAAAAAAAAAAAAACCTCTACCAATCCAAGGCGGGCATTGCTGAAGGTTGGTGAGCTGAGGCTGGCTGACATGCATGCCCACACCATTGTAAAGCTCTCTTCTGTGCGTGTACTCTCTCTCTCTCTCATGTCCTGCTTCTCTCACTGTACGTCAACTGGGGAGAAGGGGATAGGACAGAGGTGTCAAATTCATCTTTTATGAGGGCCGGATCTGACATAAATGTCACGTTGTCAGGCCAGGCCATGTGTGCCATAAAACATAATGCTAAGTACCGGAGATATAAACTGTATAAAGGACAGCAGCTGGTAAGGTCCAGGTTGGTGTATCCTCATTGCAAGACCCCATGGGGCTGGGAGGGGGGTGCAAAGGAAAACCCATATAGGCAGACTGGAGAGCCAGCGGCGCAGCACTGGGCAGATGCTCTTACGCTGCTTGACTGCTGCAGAGGAGGTTGCTCTACCATGCTGAAGCCACAATCGGAGTGGCTTTGCCCACTCCCCCCCCCCCGAACAGTCTCCTGTTCCCTCCCTTGCACTGGCTGCTTGCAGGTCACATAAGAGCAATGGACGGGCTGCTTCCAGGCCCCCGGGCCTTATGTTTGACACTCCTGGCATAGGAGGTTCTCATGCAGCTGGAGGGGAAAGGACAGCCTCTGCTCTTGATAACGTTTCCACATCACCCACAGAAATTTGCTTCAGTGGCCTTCACTTTGGTGTGGAACATGACGCGGGAGCTAGTCTCTAGCTTTGCAGTCCCACCCCTCTCCCATACCTCGTTTCAAAGAGCATCACAGCCCGTAAATCCAATCACCCATAAACATCCGTTTCTTTCAGCAGCATGTCATCCATGGTCAAAGCCTGTTCCATCTAGCAGGAAGTCAACACCAGCATTTATTCTCCAAAAGGGTCAAGGTAACTCCAAATAAATAATAAATGTAAAATATTCCGTGTTGCAGTTTTGGGACCAGATTGCTGATGATTACACTACTGTGACAGTGGTAATTTTTTTTTTAAATGTCTCCTTTTCCATCCCTTCCTAGGGGAGAATTGCACATCAACAAAAACACGGGGCTGCCACTAAAAACAGCAGCCCCATCTCAAGTTCCCCCTCCATAGTGTGTAGTACAGTTTATTTCATGTCCTGACATTACGATGTTGAGCATTTCCTCATGGGAGGCAGCCAATGAAAGGAAGTGTCCCGGTTGGGAAGTGCACGACATGTAATGTAAACCGGACTGCTTTTATGAGGAGTGGGATTACATCAGGGGCTATTTTAGCAGCAGCCGCATGTTTCCGGTAACACGGAGTTCTCCTCTTATGAATACGCAGAACAGAAATGCCTGGAAAGTGCAGATACAAATATACAAATTTACACTCACATCAGATGGGACTGCATTTAAGGAAAAGTGGGAAATGTTGTTTTGTTCTATTATGGGATGGGAGAGAGAGATGGAGAGTTAAATCACACGTCTATTTAAAACAGCCAAATGTGCACCCTCGATAAGGATTACAGTCAATTAACATGGTTATCAGCCAAGTACATATGGCTTTAGCTGAAACAAGACCACCGTCTCCCGCACTTGTACATAATTCCCGGCTGAAAATAATCACATGGTAGTCATGGTTACTCAGTGCCGATAAGAGCTGCAATTTTTTGTCTAACAATGTCAGAAATGGGAATGAATTCAAAAGTGTTCGGTTTCCACACACACACACACACACATCTGCTCTACATTTATTTTCTTCCCTCTGTTTATGTCGTGTCATATAAGGCTTTAAAAAAAGGTTTCAAAATTAGATATATATTTAAAAAGCTTGCAATTTGCAATCACCCCTGAAGTAAAAAATTGCAAAGCATTTTCTAAAATGAAAAATACCTAATGCCGTGTATTTTTTAAAGCACGTTATTTAAAATAAAAATCAGCAGACACAGCACTCAGGCAAACCCTGCTTAATTCAAAGAACTGGTGCCTTCTGTTTGGGGGATATAACCAAGAGATCATTCTGACAACATTCCGAGTTGAAAATCCTATTGAGTTCAGTGAGACTTGAGCAAACCTTTACGACATTAACCTACACATGCAATGTAATGTTTTCTGGATTATTTTCTAGATTCTGGATTATTCCAGATTAAATGGTTTCTGGATAATGTGTACCTATACTTTATTGGGTCTTTTTAACCTCACTTTTCTTTCACCCTGGGGACCTCAAAGAGGCATTCCAAATAAACACAGAACACCATCCAAACTACCCGGAAGAAAATATAAACTGCTCCCACATGCTGAACTGATCTTGGGTCCACTGGCCAGGCTCATTCAGGGCCACAAGCCTTTCGGCTTCTGTCCTCTGACTCACATCAAAGGCTCATACCACTGGCCACGCCCGGGCGGTTTAAATACCTGTAACAAAGGAGCAAATGGAAGCCTAGCCCAGATCTCACTCAGCTAGCAGAGATGTTCTGAAACGCCTTTCCCTGCACCTCCCAATTGTCCTGTTAGTCTTTTTGTGGAAAACAGTCAGGGGTCATTTCCTGCAGGAGCGCGCAGGAGCGGAGCTCCGGCAGTAAAGAGCCCAGGGGGCGGGCACATGCAACCAGCCCCACCCCCTGCTCCCAGCAGCCCTCAGTCAGAGCAAGAGTCCCCCCCCCCAGCCCAAAACCACCGAGCAGCCCCCTAAAGCCCAAAT
>NW_015169866.1:161272-189034 GCF_001447785.1 Gekko japonicus | reverse complement strand
GTTGCCTTCTGACACACTTCCGGTGATGTCAGGGTGTGTGGCATATGCAAATAAGTTATGCTAATGAGTCATGCTAATGAGCTCCTGCACCTCTTTTCCTACGAAATGACCCCTGAAAACAGTGAAGATCAAACACTATCAGAAAAAAATACTAACCAGTCAATGTGGTTCAGAAGTGGGTCTGATAGATTTTCAGCTTCCCAACCAACACAGGACACAAATGTGAAGCTAAACCTTGCAAAAAATAAATTGGGGAGGATATCAGCTTTTGGGGGGGGGGTTGGCTCAGTGGCAGACCATCCCTTTTGCACACGGAAGGTCTCAGGATCAATCCCCATCATCTCCAGTTAAAGGGTCAGATAGTAGGTGATGTGGAAGACTTCTACCTGGGACTCTGGCAAGACTTGGCCATTCAGCGTAGACAATTCAGACCTTGATGGACCAAAGATCTGACATAGTACTGGGCAACTTCATGTGTATGCTGTCATGGCCATGGTATACTCCACTAGTCTGAAGGACTAGGAGTAGATATAATAAGAAAGGTTTCCTGGAAGGAAAGCCATAGATTGGGCTAGGATCAGTCTGGGGCTACTACACAAGAATAATGATCACTGGACGACCAAGGACCTTATGGTCAATTGAAACCTACATCACAGGCCTGGACAATAAGTCAATAAGGGAACACAGCGCTGCAGATACCAAGAAAACAAAATATACTGTGAAAAAGCAATTTCTAACAATTATATATGAAGACTTATGCAAGCTTATTTGTCTGATAATTATTTTAAAGTTAAATGCAATATTAGTAGAAGGAAACTTTACACAGTGAAACTTTGGACATATCTATACAACATGTCTTCTGAAATAAATCTTAAACACATATGTATACCATGTCAATGAACAAAAGACAAGCCTCGACAAAATGCAAAAAAGAATACAAGTCAAACAGGTTTGCTCAACATCATACAAAACAACTCAAGGAAAAATTCAGGCACCAAGATTTGTGACTTGTATTTTTGGCGCTTTTAGCAAGCAATGATTTTAACAGCAGGTATATCAATGTCTTTCTGTGGATGGTATGACTTTCCAGCAAACGAACATGTCAGGTCACATCTCCAATCTTCATCAGAGCCAAGGCTAAGCATTTTCATATGGAGCTCCCAAACTTCATGAAATTTCACATCAGTTCCCATACACGAGGAGCAAACTGCTTCAAACTCAGAAGGGTTGGTATTGTATGATGTATGTCGTTTTGTATGATTGTTCAGCAGCCTTGTATGATATTAAGCCAATAAGCTTGTGTAAGTCTTCATTTAGATAATTGCTAGAAATTGCTCTTTTCACAGGACATATATAAAGAAGAAGAAGAAGAAGAGATTGGATTTATACCCCGCCCTTCACTACCCAAAGGTGTCTCAGAGCGGCTTACAAACTCCTTTCCCTTCCCCTCCCCACAACAGACACCCTGTGAGGTGGGTGAGGCTGAGAGAACTTTGACAGAAACTGCTCTTTTTCAAGGACAGCTGTGCCAGAACTATGGCTTGCCCAAGGTCATCCAGCCAGGTGCAAGTGGAGGAGTGGGAAATCAAACCCGGTTCTCCCAGATTAGAGTCCGCACACTTAACCACTACACCAAGCTGCCTCAAGTCAAGTCAGACCATTATCCATTTGCCCGTGCAGATCAGATGGACTAGCCAGTAGCTCTTCAAGGTCTCAGGCAGAGGTTGTTCCCTGAGATCCTTTCAACTGAAGATGCTGTACAGGGCTGGCTCCAGGTTTTGGAGAGCCATGGGCAGAGTGCTACCCGCCCGACCTACCATCAGCTCCCCTTCTTGGCACCCACCATCATGCCCCCCACCCTGCCTGCGTATCCTTTAGAAGCTCTCCCTCTACCTGTGCTCACAGCCACGTATCTACGCACTACCCCAGCAGCAAATGCAAACTGGGAGTGCTGTCTCCATGAGTGCCAGATGTACCACTGCCATGACCATCTGCACACCATTCCTTGGTGGCGCTGGGCAGTATGAACAGCCAGAGGCATGGGCGTGGGTGGCATGGGAAGGGGATGACAGGATGTGTGGGTGGCAGGAGAGTGTGCAGGCAGAAGAGAGGTGGCAGTAGGCTGGGCCCCACCAGAAGCCCTGGCCCCGGGCCCCACCTCAGCATATGCTGATCCTGGAGACTGACCGTACCTGAAGTTCTATATGCAAAACATGTTTGTCTGTCAGACTCTTGTGTAAACTTCACTCTCAACAACACTCTCTTTTCAGTGATTTGTTTATTGAGATATAGAGATGCGGCAAGCTAAGACATTCTTGTGTCAGAACTGTGGAAACTGGTGCCAAATGTTATACCCCATTCAAACGCACGCCCCCCCAAACCTCGGCCAGTCACACAATCCATTCAGCCCACCTCAATAAGCGCACTTTCACACACATACACACACACTTGTGAACCTACAATTACTTATCTACGACAGGTCGGTGAGCACGAACAGACTCCAAGGTCATTTAGTCTCTTCCCATTGCGTGGGAGGCACCCTTAGGAAAACAGGTACTAAGCAACAAAGCTAAGCAGGCACACACACACTCACACACTCCCCCCCCCCAATATCCTAAATGCACAACTACAGAGCCCTCAGGGCCCGTGACAGAGAAATATTGGACTAAGACATGGCAAAGGAGAAACTCGAGTTTGGCATTGTCCACCCACTGAATGATTAGTTGAAACAAATGGGATAACCTTAAAAGCTCCACCCCGAGCTCCTTGACTGAAGGAAGGGATACAAATAGGGTTCAAGAGCGTAAAACAGGAAAGGTCAGTTACATCATGCCTGGCCACCATTCCACACCGCCCTAGAGAAACCTAAGGAAAATTATCTTACCTTGGCCAGTAAAGAGACAGTTTCTACTCCAGATGGACCAAAGTAAGGCCTTTGATCGGGTGTCCCATGATTTTCTTTGGACCCTTATGACACGGTGGGGCTTTTCGGTACATGTGATTTCTCTGCTTAAGGCCTTGTACAGTAACACTAGTGTTCAACCTTATGTGGATGGATATAAAGGACCAGCTTTTGGGACTTATAGAGGTCTAAGGCAGGGATGTCCCTTGAGTCCTTTATTTTACGTTCTTACGTTGGAACCTTTATTGCAAAGTATTAGATTTGATGATACTATCAAGGGATTGACTTCTACTAAGATACCTTTTTTTCAACTCTTAACCATTGCACACGCAGATGATGTCTATATGTGGTTGGCGAACTTGAATGATGTCAGGAGAGTGAAGGAACATATCCTTAGTTATCAAAGGGTATCCGGTGCTAGAATAAATTTGGAAAAAAGTAAACTGTATGACCTGGATGGAAAGAATGAAAAGATCTTGACATGTTACATGACACTTTTGGAAGAGAAGGAGAGAAAAGCAGTTGACCAGGTGGAGGAAAAAGAATGTCCAAGGATAACAATTCTGGGCATTTCTTTTGACTTGACGGAAAACGGATGGAAGGAGAATTGGTGTAGTTGGAAAATGCATACTATGGAACATCTGGAAAAGTGGAAACTATGGAGATTGGCTACCGGGCAAAAAATACAATATTTCATGACCTACTGTATACCGGCGGCCAATTATCTGGCCAGTGTTTTTCCCCCTCCTGAAAACATTATATCAGAGGTAGTAAGAAAACTTTTTGTGTGGTTATTTGGGAGGGTGACTTTTCCTTTGTCCAGATTAATGTCTTATCAGAGAGAGAAAAATGGGGGGTTGGGATTACTCGATATTCACTTATGGTTTTTATGTAGTTTTATTAGTACTAATTGGGGAACATTGCAGAAAGTTATGAGATCTACACGACCCGACTCATTAGAAATTAAGGTATGGTACAGTTTTCTACACAGCTGGGGGAACTCCACATGGGGGAGGGAATGGTGGTATAAGGAAAAGCCGTGTCCCCGTCTCACAGTTTCAAACACCTTATTTATCCCAAGGTTTTTAATGGAAGTAGTGAAGGGAATTAAAAAGTATGGGGTAGAGGCCCAAGTGATTAAAAGGTTGTGTTTTGGGGAAAAAGGGCAAACAGGACTCCTATATTGGGAGATAATGGAAAAAACAAGGTTAATACCGTATTATCAAGGGAGAGCTCTGAAGACTAGCTTATCGGCATACCTCAGGGCTAATGTGTTTCCAGTGCCCACTTTTTGTGATAAGACCATACCCTATTATTTTAGAGACCTCAGATGGCGTGCTTACCATCAGGTTCTGTGTGTGGGAGGGCAGAGATATGGTATTGCCCCAGAACAAAGGGAGTGCCCTAGGATTATGTGCATAGCTATGTTAACATCGAATACTGGTCAACATTTAAAGATATACAGAGAGTCTGCTAATCCAGAATCCATTGCTCATGCAGTGTTTACATGTATATCTGTTCGGGCGGAGTGGGCTCATATAGCTAAGATGCTGAAGTGGCCCTTTTTGGTACATCAACAGTGGGAGACGGTAGTATCTGGATTAGAACCAAGGGAAGGGTTTGGGTTCCCAGGGCAAAAGTGGTTCTACTCTACCAAAGTGCCAGGAAGGAGGCTGAGGAGTTACCTCATTCACTGGGAGTTGCATCAATGAGTTTCCATTGTCAGGTTTTGCACTGAGCTGAAAAAGTTCTGCTGTCTCTCCTTACCCCGCCCTCATCCCGAACTGAGCCTCATGAGTTGAAGGGACTTTCCAGTGAATTTTCCCCATTATGCTACGGAAGACATGAATCCTAGAGTTCTGTTGTGCAGCTGGCTAATGTTTTATGTTACTGAGAAAGGCCAAGGCATGATTTGCCATGATAAATCAAGCACGGTCCTAACATTCGAATGAGGCAAATTGTTAGAAAAAGACCCTCGCGCACATGTGTACCTCTTGAGGCTTTTGAACTTCTGACGCTCAAGATGCACGGCTTGGAAGTAGATCTTACAGTGCAATCTTATGTGGAGTTACTCGAGCCTAAGCCCATTGAAATCAACGAGTTTATATTAGAGCCCCTCTGTACAAGATTCCAGTGCATAGGCATAAAGAGCAATACTGAGGATACTTTGGAGGAAAAGGTTTGATGTGATGCTATTGCTGTAATCAGGTTTCCTTTATGCATGTCTGTTTTTGTGTGATTTTATCTGGACTTTATGCTGTGCAGCAAGATAATATTGCAAACTGCCTGGGGGACCATATGGATCAAAGGGCGCCACTGAAGCACGCTAAATAAATAAATAAATAATAAATGCCAGCAATGGGGGGATTATGTAAATAAAGATGAAGCAGTGGGGGGAAAGCTGAATATTTAAGATATAAAGATCTGCAGTTTGTTCTAAGCAGAAACCGAATCTTGAAAAATCCACTCTCCTACCAATGACCCTCATTCAGTCCTAAAGGACTGGAAAAGATCTCCGATAAATAGGTACCACTTCGGTGGGAAGGTAACAGCGTTCCGTGCGTCTTGGTTAGTCATGCCGGCCACAGGACCACAGGAACGTCTTTGGACAGCGCTGGCTCTTCAGCTTTGAAACGGAGATGAGCACCGCAACCCTAGAGTCGGATTCGACTGGCTTTCGAGCAAGGGAACCTTTACCTTTACCAATGACCCTCATTCAGTCCTAAAGGACTGGAAAAGATCTCCCCACCCCCACCCCCCGTTTCATATTATGACTCAGCCACACACAGCCAGAAGTATAACAGGGTGCACAATGACTTGCCATAGTGCTACCAACCTCCAGCTGGGGCCTGGAGTTCTCCTGGAATTCCAACTGATCTCCAGAGATCAGTTCTACTGCAGTTACAGTGGGCGGACTCTATGGTATACCCAGGGCTTTTTTGGTAGAAAAAGCCCAGCAGGAACTCATTAGCATAATAGGCCACACCCAACAGCAGAACTCATTAGCATATTAGGCCACACCTCCGATAGCAAAGCTCATTAGCATATTAGGCCACACCCCATGCCCTTTCTTGGCTTGCCCGGGCAACTGCCTTTTCTTGGCTTTTCCAGGCAAACCGGCCCCTTGGCAAAAGGCACAGGGAAGCATTTAAATGCCTCCTCGATCCTTCCAGGGCCCACCCGCCTCAGAGTCGCCGGGGGGGGGGGGTCGTTCTCCAGGCCTTCTCTCTATAGCCAGGCATGCAGAAGTTTTGGCTGTAGTGGGTGTGGCCAACTCTGAAGCCAGCCGGGACTCCGTTCCTGTGCGTTCCTGCCCAAAAATAGCCCTGGGTATACCACAGAGTCTCGGAGAAACAGAAGTCTCTTCCCAGGCACTGCCCCCAAGATCTCCAGGAACTGCCCCCTCCGGCGCTGGCAACCCTAACCTCAATTTGCAAACCGGTTTTTATTCTACATAACTGCACTAAGCAAAATTATGCAAAGTCACAAAAAGCTACTCTATATTAATTGGAGCGTCACGTAATGGACTTGCCACAGAAAGTGAGGTTTTATCCCACACAAAAATGCCATGTGGTTTACAAGGAAAAGTGTTAGGGGTTATGAGAAGAATGTGATCAACACCAGATCTTCTCTGGCTTAATGCTGATAGCGTTACAGGACTGTGTAATTTCTCTGAGCACGTCACATTAATTGTTTCACTGAAAGATCAATGGCAGTGCAAGTTACGCTTCGTCAAGCATTTCACAATGAATACGCTTGGGGGGGGGGGAATCACAATAATTCCCAACCGTTATATAACCTCCTCCTTCCCTCCTTGTGTTTGGGGCTCACTCGCAGCCATTTTTATTCTGAATCTTGTGGCCAGAGGAAGACATCCGCTGTGGAGAAATACCTCACGCTGGCAAGAGGCACATCGACCATGGCCGCCGCCGCCGCCCCGCAGGGCTCTTTTTGTAGCAGGAACTCCTTTGCATATTAGGCCACACACCCCCTAACGTAGCCAATCCTCCAAGAGCTTACAGAGCTCTTCTTACAGGAGCTACTGTAAGCTCTTGGAGGACTGGCTACATTAGGGGTGTGTCGCTTAATATGCAAATGAGTACCTGCTACAAAAAGAGCCCCATGGGAATGTGTAAGTACAGAAGTGAGGTTATACGGATGGGCTTCGGCTGTGCAGGTGTGCCTCAGAGCTACCCTCCCTTTCCTAGCTGGCACTGCCCCGTCTTGCCTCCCCTCTCTTACTCTCCGTGCCTTGGAATCCTCATCTCCCTTTATTTCGAGTGGACAGCCATGTTGGTCTGCAGTATCTGACAAAATCCGCCTATCATCCATATCTTTAGCGCGGCAAATGCTCCGTGTGAATGGGGCCAGGGGTGAGGTTAAGTTATCTGAAGACCGCAGCCGGAAGCGGCTTTTCCTACGATGTTCCCTCAAAATGTGCCCTAATACTGCCCACTTTGCAGGGAGGAGACAGGTAGACCCTGTGTGGCTACAGATGACCCTGTGTGGCTTGGATACATGTGGAACGATGTACCAAAGAGAACACTCAGAAAAGAGATTACTAAAGGATTTAGTAGCTGAGGAGCGCAGTGAGGGAAGTGTTTGCGTACGTTGATTTCAGTAGGGAGCAATGAGAAAGAAGCGACAGATTTCGGGTGGATTTGGATAGCTGCAATCTGTGTACCAAAACAGCACAAACAACAGAGAAAACGATTATCTGCCTCAATGCAAATTTATGTTCTCCCTCGGCCAAATCTTTAAGTAATGGTACACTCCACCTTGATAGAAGAAGAAGAGGTTGGATTTATACCCCGCCCTTCACTACCCAAAGGAGTCCCAGAGTGGCTTACAATCTCTTTTCCCTTCACCTCCCAACAGACACCCTTTGAGGTAGGGGGCTGAGAGAGCTCTTTCGAGAACGGCTCGTGAGAGAACAGCTCTGAAAGAACTTGTAACTGGCCCAAGGTCACACCAGCAGCTGTGTGTGGAAGAGTGGGCCATCAAACCTGGTTCTCCCGGATTAGAGTCCGTGTGCTCCAAAACACTACACCAAACTGGCTCCCATATGTTTATCTCATTCTTTCCCCCCAGATCCTTGGACCATAATTTTTACCAAAGTTGGATCTTTTGAGACAAAGATTTTTATCGAAGCATTTGATAGAGTCTCAGGATCATTCCTTTTGTATATATCTGCCTCTGAGGTACCAAGACTTCTATATAAATGTTTTGTTTTTTATTTTAAGGTTGGAGATACTGGAATGACGGGACGGATTTTTTATTTCTGTTTGATCTGTCCTAGACTTCTTCTTTTTGAAGGGAAAACACACAGCGCTCTCAAAATCACACATCTCAGGAAATGGGGGTAATCTGAGGCATCGGTAACACGGTCAACAGTCCAGGATGAGTGTTCGGTTCTTTCGTGGCTCAACTGCAATGATTAAGGCATATTTCTAAGCCTCTAAGGGTCACAGCTTTACAAAGAGTTATTTGCCATGGACTAAATTAAGGACGCAGCCTCGATTCAACCCTCTCCTCCCCCCCACCCTTGGCCTGGCCTGACAAATCATACTAACGGCCTGTTTCTGCAGTAACACAGCGGTAGTGTCAGTATGCAGTGCGGGCAAAATCAGTTACTCCTAAAGAAAGGCCCTGGCCCCTTACAAACTGAGCCTCAGTGGATCTGCTCTTTGACTCATGTTCATCAGAGGTGGGACATGAGGCAAATTAACGCCTCCTGTAACCTCATCTCCTATAATGAGAGCAATGCAGTTAGATGCTGTTATCCAGTGCTGCAAGTCTCTTACTACTTCCTTGCAAGCCTCTTACTACTTTTCTATGCCTTTCCTCCCATGAGGCCCTAAATCCCATATCCCTGTGTTGATTTGTCTCAGCTCAGATCTACAGAAGAAAGTATGCTCCCGTACAGCCTGTGCGTGCCCGACGATGCTTTGGGCATTAAAACGACCACAGGTGAAGAACAGTTTGAGCGCGCAATCACTCAGAATTTCAGCATCAGTGAAGCTGTTTCTTGAATAGATTCCCGTCTGTTTTGACCACCTTACACTGTAAAAGCAAACAACGTCCGTTAGTTCTTGTTCACCGGGGGAGGTGGGGGGGAAGCTGTTATAGTATGAAACAGGGAACCTCTCCAGAAGAGGGATCAGGAGACAAATAGCTGCAACCTGCAATTTAGCAAATTAAACGGATGCCTTGCAAATGGGCCATAATGAAGGGGGGGGGGAATCAAGTAAGAAGGAAGTTTCTCAATGCATTCACACGAATGTTATTTTAAAAAACAACCACCACCACCACCACCACCACAACAACTTGGTGAGACACAGGGCTCTTTTTGTAGAAAAAGCCCAGCAGGAACTCATTAGCATAATAGGCCACACCCAACAGCAGGAACTCATTAGCATATTGGGCCACACCCCTGCCAGCACAGCTCATTGGCACATTAGGCCGCACCCCCATGTTACCAGAAGTATGGTCATCCAGCCACACCCACCTTTTGCTTCTTATTCTGTTTACCTTGTTTGCTGTCCAAACCCAGGGCCTTTTTTTTGTAGCAGGAACTCCTTTGCATGTTAGGCCAGACACCCCTAATGTAGCCAATCCTAATGAGTTCCTGCTGGGCGTGGCCAACTTTGGAGCCAGCCGGAACTCCGTTCCTGTGCGTTCCTGTCCAAAAATAGCCCTGGTGAGACACAGCAGCACAGCTTCTCTGAACGTAGCAAACTGTTTTGAACTGGCACCAAGGTGAGACCTTAACCAGGACGGGAGCTTCCATTCTACAAAGGAAAGCAGCCATATAGAAGGATGGGGTGGGGGAGAGAAGCACAACGAAGAAAAGGCAGCTTCAGAACCATGTTCCCCACCCTGATGTCCTCATGTACCAGCCTGTATCAGAACACATTATACATTTGTGGCAGGGTGAAGCATACGCCGATGATCAGAAACTGGTAGATGGGCAGGTCTCTAGGCTGTCGTTCCAGAGATTCTGGAGAGAGCCAGGGCAAGATCAGGATCCTAAGCAAGAGGGAAGAAGCAGAGGGAGAAAGAGAGATGATCTCAACATCTGATAGGCTAAAAGAAGCAGGAAGCTGGGGAGGAAAATAGAGAAGCAGACTTCCAGAGGCATCAGAGGAGCAAGAGCGGGCCGGATACTGCAATCGGAGACAGCAAGGAAACCTGGGAGACAGAACTGAGACGTGAGACTGCCCACCACCACGAACCGCAGAGGTGAACAAGGATGACGTTCCATTTAAAACAGCCAGCCAGATATTTGACTGCATTACAGACATGCAGTCATGTCATACGCTTAGTTGGGTATAACTTAGGCTTGCCAGCCTCCAGGTGGGACCTGGAGATCTCCCGATATTACAATTGATCTCCAAGGCAATAGAGATCAGTTCCCCCGGAGAAAATGGCTGCCTCAGATGGTGGACTCTATGGCATTGTACCCTGGTGAGATCCCTCCCCATCCCCAAAACCCATCCTCCCCAGGCTCCACCCCCAAAATCTCTAGATATTTCCAACCACCACCACCACCGCTGGTGTCCCTAATACAACTGGAGTCCATGCCACGAAGCACCTTTGTTTCTCTGGCACATTTGAAGCAGTTCGTCTCTCTAGTGCCCTCTAAAACTGAAGTTCCCAGATTAAAGTCCCCTCTTGGAGCCAGACCTCCAATCTAGACGCCTGATGCTTTTCGTGCTTCGGCAGGGCTTTTCAGACACACAGCTTTCATGTTAATGCACTGTTAATGATTCCATCATTTTATTTCATTTCCCCCTCTATTCAACACAGCAACACTTAGTCCAGCTGAGCGTCATGAATGCAGCTATGAATGAATAGGTGCCAGATTTCAGCCTACACCTATATATCAAATGTACCCGTATTTTTAAAAAAACACACAACTGAATGGGAGCGTTCATTAACAAGAAAGCAAAAAAATTATACCGAGTTAAGAGCTGGGTACCTAATTTTGGCAACCAACCCCAAAGTTAGCACTTCTACATAGCTTGAACAGTGTGTGCACAAAAAAAGATGAGTGGGTGGCTGCCACAGTGGGATTACTTATCTATAATTTCTGATTTTAAAAAAACTACGGGGGCAGTTCCAATTATCCAGACTCGTTTGGAATAAGAGAGAACAGTCATTGGATAGTCGTCGTCTGTCTTTCTGTCTGTGCAAATTAAAACAAACCAAAAAAAAAGAGGAAACAGATTTAGAAATGATATTTTATTCTTTTCTAGGTCAGACTTCTTTTATGTTTTAGAAGAACAAATAAATACAGTTACCCTCATGTGAAGCCTTTGCAGGTTATATCGAAACAGTAATGCCGATCTGAGGAACTGCCTGTTTTCACAAACAAGCAACATGAGGTTTTAAAAGCCCACACCAAGGAACAGGGATTTGTTTGTGATGGCAAAGGTTATGTGATGGATGATTCTTGCAGAAACAGACTTAAACGTGAACACCTTCACAATCAGGGGTCATTTCGTAGAAAAAGAGGTGCAGGGGCTCATTAGCATAACTCATTAGCATAACTTATTTGCACCGGAAGTTTAAAAAGGAAAAGGAATTCTATTTCATGCTTTTACTTTATTCACATTCTTCATTTGCCACAGTCTCACCACAGTGACCAAGGTGGCATGCTAACCAGACCATAACATTTAGAATCAAAACAATATCAGTAAAACAGAAGTAAATTAAAGCCATATGAAAATACCAAAAAACCACAGGCTGGGGGGAAACCAGACCCTTGATTACCAAAGAGCTTCAAAAACCAGAAATGGTGAGATCACAGAGCTGTGCCTTCCCATGGAACTCCTAGAAGGGACAAGGAGGTCCATGTGTTCTAGCAGAACTTGGGAATCAGAACTGTAGCTGTGGCGCTTGCTTGCCCATTGGAAGTACAATTAACATGAGCTCTCCTGCCCTTCCACCAGAACTTTGAAACGTATTGGAATTGGTTGGATTTGTAGGTTGGTGCCAGCCAGGAGACAATGGTGATTTCCCACAAGCGCTGCTCCGCGCTCACTCCTCCCTTTTGCCCCGATGGTACGTGTCAATTTCACACAAGCCGCTGCGTGGCCGCATTTTGCCCCGCAGCTTTATGAGATTTCCCCCGCATCTACTCAATCCTGTTTTTTGAGGATTGAGTAGACGCGGGGGAAATCGCACGAAGCTGCAGGGTAAAATGCGGCCGCGCAGCGGCTTGTGTGAAATTGACACGTACCATCGGGGCAAAAGGGAGGAGTGAGCGCGGAGCAGCGCTTGTGGGAAATCACCCAAGGTTTTACTTTTCTTTCCTCCGACTCCTCCTTATTGCCCTGCCCTGCTTTTTTCCTCCGTCCTTCTTTCCTCTCTCTACCCTCTACTCTGTTTTTCTCTTTCAGTATAGTGGAGTCAACACAGAAATAAACTACACTTGGCCCAGAGAATCAGTGATTCCGAGATACATGAAGGTGGATTATATCAAGTCAAGACAGTTGGGTTCACAAAGGAGGAAGAGGAAGAGGAGATTGGATTTATACCCCGCCCTTCACTCGGAGTCTCAGAGCGGCTGACAAACTCCTTTTCCCTTCCCCTCCCCACAACAGACACCCCGTGAGGTAGGTGGGGCTGAGAGAACTCTTTCCAGAACTGTCCTTGAGAGACTAGCTTGAACAGAACTATGTCTTGCCCAAGGTCATCCAGCAGCTGTGAGTGGAGGAGTGGGGAATCAAACCCAATTCTCCCAGATTAGAGTCCGTGCACTTAGCCACTACACCAAACCAATGTGAGTAGTCTACTCCAACTAGCAGAGGCTCTACAGCTTCTCACGCAGAGGTCTTCCACATCACTTGCTTCCTGACCCTTTGACTTGAAAAGGGCAGGGAAAGTCTTTTCTCCAGCCCCACTATCTTACTTACTGAAAGACACTACTGGGATGGGAGCTAAACCTGCCCCCTTGTGATCCAGAACTGCAAACTAAGACGCTACTTGTTTGCTGCTCACCCCATTGTGCCCCTGTTTGCGGCGGGCAGGTTGTCTCCAGGGGTGCTACGTTGCATGAATGGAAACCATTATTTTATTCAGAAGCAAGTAAAGGGGAATCGTCACGGTGACTGGAGGAAAAATTTTGTTTTGTCTTTCGTTCCGGCTGCTGGATCCCTTCAAGTTCCTTCTGACCTACATGACCACACCCTGGCTGCTGTTTATACATACGGTCTCTACAGCACATCTATAAGACAAGGTACTTTAACAGCTTTAACTCAGTCGTCATCACCAACACTTAGGTCCTTAACACCTCCATTTCAGAGATGGAAGTCTGAGAATGAAGGAACTTATTTGCTGAGAGACGTGCTTAAGCAAGAATTTGAAATCGGGGAACTGTTAAGTCCAAGCCAAGTCTACTGAAATTAAACAGACAAAGGTAAGACCTTCCACGCCACATCAGCATCCACAGGCTTCAAAAGGCATTAGAATTCCACAAGAAAACCTTCAAAGAATTTGAAAACGATTTGGTACACAGGATGATATCACTTTTCACAGAACGTTTCATCGGAATTTTTCAAACCCACATAGAACTGAATAGGATTGTCATAAGAGCTGCAATTTACTGAAATTACTATGCTCTAATTAGCCAGTGTGGTTTAGTGGTTAGAGTGTTGGACTCAGATGTGGGAGACCCAGGTTCGAATCCCCACTCTGTCATGGAAGCTTCCTGGGTGACCTTGGACTAGTCACATACCCTCAGACTAACCCACCTCACAGGGTGGGGATAAACTGAAGGATAAGAGGATGTCAGGAGCCCCTTGGTGTCCCCCTCCAGTGGTATAAACACCTCCCCCCGACAGATAGCAGCACATATCCCTCCTAAAATCTGGGTACAGTGCTTCAGTAAGGTTTTTGGGTCATGTCCTTCTTCTTTCCCTGTAGTTATAGCTCAGTCGCAGAGTTCCATCTTAGATGCCTCAGACCTCCCTGAATGGGCCTCAGTTTCGGAGCAAGAGGCCAAAGGTATAATTTCCTCATTGGCTTCTGGAAGATCACCTGGGGGAGATTTGATCCCCTCAGATTTTTATAAAGCTTTTCCCCCATAGTGGTCATCTGTGCCAGCCGCAGTTTTCACACAGATCAATGGCACTTGGTGTCCCCACTGGGGAGCTGGGGCACAGATGAAATAAAATAGAAAAATTATTTACAGGGCTCTTTTTGTAGAAAAAGCCCAGCAGGAACTCATTAGCATAATAGGCCACACCCAACAGCAGGAACCCGTTAGTATATTGGGCCACACCCCTGACAGCACAGCTCATTAGCACATTAGGCCGCACCCACATGTTACCAGAAGTGTGGTTATCCGGCCACACCCACCTTTTGCTTCTTATTCTGTTTACCTTGTTTGTTGTCCAAACCCAGGGCCTTTTTTTGTAGCAGGAACTCCTTTGCATGTTAAGCCACACACCCCTAATGTAGCCAATCCTGATGAGTTCCTGCTGTTGGGTGTGGCCTATTATGCTAACGAGTTCCTGTTGGGCATGGCCAACTTGGGAGCCAGCCGGAACTCCGTTCCTGTGCGTTCCTGCCCCAAAACAGCCCTGGAAAAATACACCCAGTCAGCTCAGATTAGGAAAACAACCATGTCACAATCTACTGGGAATGAACACTGTCGAAATTCCTAGGGATTCTTATTCGCACGCCTATCCTCAGAAGTCCATGCCCCTCATCAAAAGCCCACGCAGGCATTCCAAATTGGCCATGGGCATGGAAGAATGAGAAGATGAAACAGCACAGGAACACTTGCACCCAAACTTGGGATACCAGCTGCTTCCTATGCATGAAATACTCTGATGACTGTTGTTCTGGTGGCATGAAAGGACAGAGATTTCTCCCCAGCTGTCACCCAATATGGTACCATGACAGGCCAAAGCCTCGGCTTCGGCACAGAAACAAAACAAATCAGGACTGAGCAAAAAGAGCCCTGGGCCACCAACTGAGTCACTGTTTCTTAGCAAGAAAGGGAACAGGTGCAGATTTGAAACTCTACAGAGATTAAAGACATGGCGAAGGATTATAACAAGGGTTGCCAACCTCTGGACAGTGGCTGGAGATCTCCTGGGATTGCAACTGATCTCCAAGCAACAGAGACCAGCTCCCGGGAGAAAGACTCTGTGGGATTACACCCCACTGAAGTCCCTCCTCTCCCCAAAGACCTCCGTTTTCAGGCTCCACACACAACATCTCCAGGTATTTCCCAACCCAGATGTGGTGGTCCTAGTTATAACCTACATGGATGCTAGTTCCAATCTTGGTTTCTTCATCTCAAAGTAATATGCACAGATATACGTCTGAGCAGGGGTCATTTCCGGCGGGAGCACACAGGAGGGGAGCTCTTCCTCTGTGAGGGCAGATCTGCGCCTTCCCCCCAATAGCTAACAATCCGAAACAGTCCAGTGGAGCCTGAGCGGTGGGTGTTGCCTTCTGACACACTTCTGGTGATGTCAGGGGGTGTGACATATGCAAATAAGTTATGCTAATGAGCTCCTGTACCTCTGTTTCTACGAAATGACCCCTGCTTCTGAGTAGTCAAAAACATGGCAGCTCCCCAATGGCCTGGACTGGAGCCAAAAGAACCACACAGCTAGTTCTGCTCAACTTGAGCTCTTTGATTTAGCAGCCCATTCCACCTAACAACCCACTTTTGAAAGACGGGACTTTCCAAAACTGTTCCGTGACATGGTATCGAGGTCAGCTGTACAAAGAAATAAAGTTTTAAAAAGCTCCACTGGGCATGCCCAGGCTCTTTGGCACACCTGAGTTAGTTTTTTGAATATTCTTCGCCAAAAGAGATCTCAGTTTTAATCTTTATTGCATCTGCACTGAATTTACATAAGGTGACTTTCAGACCGCTTTGGGTCTAAACCAGCCATGACAAGCAATTCCGTGCATCCAATCCCCCAAACATTTGTCCTTTTGAGAACCAAAAGCACCCAAGGAGATGCAAATGTAAGCAGACAAATGGTACCGGGAGGGCTGTTAACCCTTCTCTCGCCTGCTTTCCTCCCAAAATTATGCCTTTGCCTTGTTGCTCTTTCTCTTCTGCAGGGAAACCATACATATGTTTAAAAAGCACTATTTTTAGGAGGACGATTTTAAGTGAGAAAATTGGAAAATGGGAAAAGAGTAAGCAGCCCCCGCCCACTTCCATTCCTTTAACACACAGTCAAAATTTCCTAAGACTCTCTCTGAGAGAGACAGACAGACAGACAGACAGACAGACAGACAGACAGACAGACAGAGAGAGAGAGAGAGAGAGAGAGAGAGATTGTGCATTGCTGTAGGTTGAGCCTCAGGATCAAAATGTTGAATATCTTGTTTCTCACTGTCATGTTTCTAGTAGGGTTACAAAGGGTTCACAAATAACTCTTTTAATAACTATACAACAAAGGAATATGAGTCATTCCTGTCATTAAGTGTGATTATTAACTTGGCCTGATTTTTTTCAAGTTTGGTCTTCCCTGTTCCCCTCTGGTCTTGTTTAAGGCAAAGATAAAGGTTTCCCTTGTTCGAACACCAGTTGAATTCGACTCTAGGGGGCGGTGCTCATCTCTGTTTCCAAGCTGAAGAGCCAGAGCTGTCCAAAGACATTTCCGTGGTCATGTGGCCGGCATGACTAAATGCCAAGGCACACAGAATGCTGTTACCTTCCCACCGAAGTAGTACCTATTTATCTACTTGCAATTTCTTGCTTTCGAACTGCTAGGTTGGCAGGAGCTGGGACTAGAGACGGGAGCTCACTCTGTCAGGCGGCACTCGGGTCTCGAACTGCCGAGCTACCAACCTTCCGGTCTGCAGCTCAGCGTCTTAACCACTAAATAACAAACTTGTAGCAGGACATATTCTTTTGACTCATGCATAATGTCCAAAATAGGCTTAAATGCTTAACACACAAAATGAAATAAATGTCCCGAAAGTAATGCAGTCGGTACTTCTCCAAAGCGTAACAAAATGTCAGAACTATAATTGTGAAGTATCACACACATGCACAAAATTCATTGTTGGGGGGATGGCAAATCCACAAGCATTTTAGAATTCTCCCTGTGATATACTTATTTATTATTTATTAGATTTCTGAATCGCCCAACCCCACAAGCGGACTCTGGGCGATTTACAGCATTAAAACAGATAAAATACAATCAACGTGATAAAATTATTACAGTGCACTAATAAAACAACCAATCCAGATGGCGGTCAACCCCCTTTTTTCTGCCACCTGCCACACTCTCTGTGCAGCAGGGTGGGTAAGGGATTGTGGGGCCAAAAGTAAAAAAGGAGGGTGCCAGTTTTAACCGTTGCATCTCTACTGTATAGGCCCTGTGGAATTGCATCAGATACCGCCGGGCCCTGATGCAATTCCACAAAAAAACGGCAGAGAGTTCCATCAGGTCGGGGCCAGAACCGAAAAGGCCCTGGCCCCGGTCAAGGACTCTATCTGTATTGTGACTTGTTTATCTATGTGTTTTATGAAGCTGTATTGCAACTAAGCGGTAGCTGTGTTTTAATATATTTTTAATCCTTTTAATGTAAGCCGCCCTGAGCCTGCCTCGACAGGGAGGGCGGGATAAAAATTGAATGAATGAATGAATGAATGAATGAATGAATGAATGAACCAGACCTCTCTAGGGCCGGGAATCACCAATAAGTTGTTATCAGCTAGTCTCAGTGCTCTTCTGGGGACATATTGGAGGAGGCGGTCCCAAAGGTGTGTGGGTCCCTGACCGCCCAAAGCCTTAAAAGTCAACACTAATACCTTGAACCTGACTTGGTACTCATGGTGCTCTGACGCAGGCACCTGGCCTGCTCCATTCTCAGGAGCACTAGGGAAAGCTCCACATTTGGTAACCCCCTCAGCTTTGGAGAGAATAAGGCAGTCCATCTGTGCGCATTGCAGCCTGCATGTATTCAACATGCCCACTGAGTCAGCCAATCATAAGCAGGACTCCCATACTGCAGAAGTACATGAAGTGCGCCCAAGATCATTCCTTTGGACTTTAATGCCCTTCTGTTGAAAGAAGAAGCACGGACAGAGTGGGCATGAAAGTAGACCCAAGAAGGTCTCTGCCTCTGATGAATGCCTGGTTCATGGACTTTCCTTAGCAGCAGTTCCTAGTGCAAAACCCCTGCGCTGCCTTTAAAACTCAGTGGGAGCGAAGCGTTCTAGGGGCTCAGTGGAGGAAGCTGTGGATGAGGAACTCTCTAAAATAACTTGTGCTGCCTTTGGCAGGGTTGCATTTCAGGGTTTCAGTGGGGCGGATGGTGGCGATACAAAGATCCACAGCCAGATTCCAAGATTCTTGGATGCGTGAGGGAACCAACTGAAAAGGCAGTGTAATTTTAAGGATATTTGTTGTGGTTATTTCGTAATAGGGAAATAAAGAAGAACAGGCACATGTAAGTGGCAATATTGGCAGGAGGGAGGGCCTGCTCCTCCCCCACCCTCTCTGAATTGCAGCCCTGCTCTTTGACTCATGCCTGTGTTTACAGTACGGAGCATTCTGCCTTCACCACAGGGCATTTCACCACTAAATTACTAAGTCAGGAAGCAACATTTGCAGATTTTCCAAAAAAAAAAAAAAAGGTTAATGGGCCTAAATGGAAAACCATTAGAACTTGCTGCTTTATCATGCATTTCTTCCCAGTTGAGTGCTAGCATCATATCAGAACACTCTCCCCCCACAGCAGGATTATGCCCAAACCACGGCATATGTCTCACATTCAAAGGCTGCACGTGAGCTCACTGTGACATATCAGTATCAAACCGCAGCATGTTTTCACAAATATATACCAAAGGGCAATGCCAAGCCTCTTTCCAATCAGTCCTTTTTTTAAAAAAAGGACTTTTCCAGAAAGGCACAGTGCAATTTCTCCCCTAAAACTTTAGAACTATAATAATTAACTTCAGCAGACATCCACGGGAAAACACACGTTTTAAATATTGGGTGCTGTTTAAAAAAAGATATAGACTTTTACAACAAACTGAATTCCTTATGAGGCAAGTAATGTACCTTCGATTGCTTTCTTTACATCAACATTGCCCCAGATACAATCAAAGGCAGCCCTTTTCACAATCAAAGGCAGCCCTTAGAAGTGTTAACAGGTGAATATAAATCATGCTCTCTATTCATTGTGATCAAGCAGACAGCTCGGTTCTCCTCCAAGCCAAAACCATCTCATCAGGACAAGGGTTTGTGATGCAGTAGCTGGCACAAGGCGCCTGACAATGCAAATCCTCGCAGAAAGTTATACTGCCAAAATTCAGAAGACATCTTTCATTTCAAAAGGTATCATTTCTCATTACGCTTAAATTAGTTCTTCAGGGTTGTTGTTTTTTTAACCTCCACTCAGAAAGCAAAGGCCACAGTAATTCCCTTCCACCAGAAGGATTGAAAACTCCTATTCCAGTCTGCTTTGCACTGAATTATGCACAAATGTGATCATCCACGTCTGACAGGGCCAAGTGCTGTAATTTAGATAGCCCTCAGGGCTGGGTCTAACACTATTGGGGGGGGGGGAGTAATTGACATGAATTTTAAGACTGATGGTGGGCTCAGAGTATAACATGCTTCCGCTCCAGGTCAGTTTCACTCCTGCTATATCACCTGGATCACACTCAACAGCTTTTCCCCAGCCAGTCCAATTAATATGAAAATGATTCACGTCAAGCCATTCTAAAGGGAGATCGATATGAAGCTGAAAATCTGTGTCAGGGATTTAAAATGCACTACAGTGGGAGAAGCAGATGACCGATCCTTGAGTAGAGGAAGAAGAGTGGAGAATATATGTTCCCAAATTAATGGAGGAAATGTACTGATGGTGAACATGCGAGAGACTAAATTCAGATTATCAGTACAGATAAATCACTCCATGCAGAATTGTCAAAAGCTGTTCCATGAATAGATTCAAATAGGTAAAACGTAGGATAATAACCTTAGAAAGAAAATGGAAAATACAAGGTCTTCTTGCATTAGGAATTCAATACAATTACAGAACACTGATACTACTATTATAAACGGTGTTCCCTCTAAGCTGAGTTAGTGTGAGCTAGCTCACAGTTTTCTAGCCTCTAGCCCACACATTTTTGTCTTAGCTCAGGAAGGATGGCTCCAGAGCAAACTAATGTATGTAGTAGCCAAATCACTTGCTCACAACTTTAATGCCAGTGGCTCACAAAGCAGAATTTTTGCTCACAAAGACTCCACAGCTTAGAGGGAGCATTAATTATAAACCAAGGATTTCCGATTTTTGACCAGAACTCACAATTATTACAGGTACTGACCAACAGCAGTAAATAAGGTAGAGGCTATACTGTAAACTGTACAGAACGTGGCTTGGAAACGATTGCTTAAACCTCAATGAGCCGTAAAGACAAATAAACTGGAAAGAACACACCATTTGTTTACTTCAATTAAGTTCATCCTACCAAGCTTAAGAACAATCAGCTCTCTCCATCTCTTACATCGAAGTTCCTGTCCTTTTGATGAGAACCTACAACTCCACGATTCCTTCCCAATGCTTACTTAGCTACACTGCTCTTAGGTCCTTTCAGACTTGTATCTCGTTTCGATAATAAATTGCCTGAATTTAAACCAATACGCTGACACGCTTCCATGGGCTCCTGGCCAGTAAAACCTTGCAAGCTAGGAAAGAATCTGGGGATCAATAGTCAACAATCTAGCAAAGTGGCTCCCTTTTTTTACCTCTCCTCCTAGCAGTGCCAAGCAAAGAACGTAGCCTAGGTATCAACAACAGATTCACAGACATACCGAAGGGGTCATGGGTGACGTAAGGCCAAGGTAGAAATATACACTTACCATCTTCCTCAGAACAGATATATTCCAGGTGTATCCAAAATACCTGCATGTCAAGTTTTCCCTACCAGCTTTTTGTTTTTTAATCCATAACTGGGCACCAGCAAATAAGAGCCAAAGAAAACGATTACATGAAGTCAGTGATGGTCATGGCCACATTCACTTACCTACAATAGAAGAAAGGGGGGGGGGGAAGAGAAGGTTTGAGCTGGTTAATCCAAACAGTTTATTTAAGCTCTTTAAGCTCACAGCTAATTAGCTTTGACTCCAAGGAGGATTACGAGGATGCCAAAAAGGGGAATAAATAACCTTGTGACTTTTTAAAAAATTGATCCCTGATTAGGGATACCAGCCTCCAGGTGGGACCCGGGGATCCCCCGGAATTACAGTTCATCTCCATACTACAGAGATCAGTTCCCCTGGAGAAAATGGATGCTTTAGAGGGTGGGCTCTACGACATTGTGCCCCACTGAGGTCCCTGTCCTCCCCAGCCTCCATCTCCAAATCTCCAGGAGTTTCGCACCCTGGATCTTGACAACCCTACCCCCCATCCCCCACTGGTGGCCGGGGGTATGTGTGTCCTGGCAGCCCTAAGACTGGCCTAACCCTAGGAAAAACAAAATAAATAACAATATATTTAGTGGGAGATTGAAAACAAACAAACAACACAATGCAACTATTTCCGGGTCTGTGTGCCGAAGCGCAGAAGTCACAATGAAACAGGTGGCGGAAATATAAACTTTCTAAAGTCTGCTAGGCGTTTAATCAGGAAGTGTCTAATGAATGTCCCCTGGATCTGTTGCAGACCTCTCTTTTAGAGTCTAACACGCGCAAGGAGGCGCTGGGACTTTGCCAGCCATCTCCTAGGCAACCGCCTGCTCTCAGGAGCCACAAATAGCAGCAGTAAACCCCGCCGCACACATTTCTTCAGTTTGGCGCTTGTATCTCCCCACCGCCCACCTGCCACCCCAGTTGTGAAATAAACACATATTCTGCCCTTGCTGGAATGATCGGGGAAGGCATCATACCTCTTTTTTCCCTTCTTTTAACTTCTTCAGATCTCAGCCTTCAATCTAGCCACGTGACATGATCATAAATCAGCCCCAAAGAATATACAGATTTAAAACAACCTATCAATAATTTTGAAAAGCAATTTCTGTGCCACAGTTATAATAGGTCTATGTGGAGTGAGCCACCAGGAGTCTACCAGTGCCCATGTACATACAAAGAATGAAAATCATATGGAAATTAATTCATGGTAAGCAGTAAAGCTTCAGCTTAAATTCATCTATCATTACATCTGATTTTATACCTTGCTTCACTATTGCAGCCTTAAAAAAAAACAAAACACAAATCTGTTATAAACAGTATACTCCGTTCCAGAGCAACCTACTCCATCTATTTGAACCAATTCGGGAATGCATTATTAATTTTCATCTCCTTCTGAGAAGCAATAACAGAACCATTCAACATGGATGCTACTGAAAAATAGTTACAATTCCTTCACTTCTTTTATTTTTAACCTATGTCTAAAATAAGATTTTAAAGGACACATTAAATTATAGTTTTGAGATAAAGAAAGGGGTTGGGTACATTTTTTTCCATTCTAAATTCAGTCGTTTTGAAGAAAATTATAACCACCAATTTAAGAACCCTTAATGGTTGCAATAATTCAAATATCTCTAGAATTCAGTTCGAAATACAAATCTGACCTAAGGACCCAGTTCTGAGCCAGCCATCCTGTGCGTGGATCTTATCAAATATTTTATAGACTTAGCTGAAATGCATTTTTTTACAATATTTAATTGATTCAGTATACATTCTGCTCTGTGCTGAAGATCCAAGATGGAGGACAATGTGGAAAGTAAGAATTTAGTAACATCTGTGCTGAACATTTGGAGTGGGTGGTGTTTGCTGCTATGTCC
Source organism: Gekko japonicus (assembly GCF_001447785.1). Classification (NCBI taxonomy): domain Eukaryota; kingdom Metazoa; phylum Chordata; class Lepidosauria; order Squamata; family Gekkonidae; genus Gekko; species Gekko japonicus. The sequence goes on along the minus strand of NW_015169866.1, from coordinate 166,349 downwards.
TAGATGAGCGTGATCAAACCAGGGGTCCTGAAGTCCTGCCTCTCTATTTGACGAACACAAAACAACAACAAAACTGCAAACAAGGCATGTGCTCAATCCAGTGGATGCACATTCATGTCAAGAGCCTCTATTTACTCATCTCTTTGGGTCAAAGAAGCTCCAAACCCAATTGTCACTTCTAGGTTGACAAAAGGCCAACGCAGCAGCTACATCAGAGGATGTTCATTCTGCGATGGAGCTGGCTTCATTAAGAAGGGTGTACTCTAGTGGCATCATTCACGAGTGAGAATAATTACTTTAAACATTAGCATCATGCCTAGATTTCTCTGTTCCAGCTACCATACATACTCTACTGAACTGGATTGAATAGAAATCTTGTATGGTCTCCATCTTCATCCTCCTGAACTGTTTCTTACAATGCAGTCCTAAACAGAATTATACCCTTCCAATTTCATTGAAATCAATGCACTTAGAAGAGTGTAACTTTGCTTCAGGTTAGACATCTCTTGTAACTACTGCAAAAAATGGAATACGGAATACAAGCCGTTCAGGTGCATACCTACCCCCAAAAAATTCTCCCTGGGAAGAGATCAAGAGCAGAGCCTGCAATCTCCCGGATCTCTGAACTGGTTGAAAGCCCATGTTCAAATACAGCTTGCAAGTAATTATATCCCACTGATATCACTTGGATATGGCTCATGTCCCAATGGCATCAATGGTAAGACCAAGAATGAGTGGAAGAGAGGCATATCCACTGCAGGCCTTACTGATGTAAAATCAACTGTAAAATCATTCCCACTCAGACCAATGTGAAATATTAGCTGGAAATAACCACAACAAAAAATGAGGGCACCAAAATCCCATTTATTTATCTCAAATACATAAATGAAGAATGTGCCACTAATAACAGATCTAAAGTGCACACAACACAGAGTTGCTCTGGTGTTGATGATGATCCATAAAACAAAAGTATTGTTCGTGCATAGGTTGGTGGTCATCTACTGCTGCAGCCAACAGTTCAAAAGGCATGAATATCCACTAGACAAAAGTATGATGCAATCCCATGCTTTAGGGGCTAGCCAGACTTGAATCTAGATTATGATGTGATCACCCACTCACCTACATAACACATCTAGAAGTTGACAGACAACACGATCTGAACAGAATGAAGAGTGATATAATTGATTTGAACGCCCTAAATAGGCCTTTATTGATGCCTTCTGTCAACAGTTTAGAGAATCCCAATTATAGGAGGGCTTTCACTTTGCTAGGATATGAGGTGCTGCCTACTACAGTACTGGAAGGCAAATATAAGAAGACTCCTTTAGAAGAATGCTTATGTCCATGTAGGGATGGGAGTGTCGAGACATTAAGCCACGTAATTTTTGACTGTAAAATCTACAAGCAGATTTGGGACTCCTTGGTAGCACCGGTAATTTCTAGCTTCCCAGGGAAAGACCAAAAAAGTCACCTCAAGAAAATGCTCACTGATAGAAATAGAGATGTCACCTTTAAAATTGCTAAGTACGGTTGGCTGGCAATTAAGTTGAGGAAAATATGGATAAGTCATGCTAGTTAATACTTTAGAGATGGTTTTATATTATTTAATATTTTAGCTTATATAAATTATTTACTTATGTTTTTTTTACAAATATTATATTTATGTATAACAAACTGAAATGTTCAAGCTTGGGTATGAATGTGTTTCACTCGTATTAATCCAATCTCTTCTCACCTTCTTCTTCTTCTTCTTGTATTTCTGTGTTCTAGTCAATGACCGTAACAATAAATCTTCTATTCTATTCTATTCTATTCTGTTCTATTCTATTCTATTCTACTGTCCTGGCTCCGGCGATCCGGGCCTCTCCCTCGAGCCCCCGCTCGAGCCCTACCCTACAACCATCCCACTTACCACAGCCAGCAGCATCAAGGAAGTCTCAGGGCTCTGAAATGGGCCCGGAGGCAGCCGAGAGCGCCAACAGGAATGTTGAAGGCTCGGGCACGACTCAACCACTTTCCCATAGAGCGCGCCCCCATCCCAGAGATGTCGCCGATGCCAAGGCCTGCGCACCCCGGCACAGGTGGCCGGGCGACTGCCTCCACGCCTTGCTCCGGGTGGGGTCAAAACGCCCCGCACCTGGCAGAGCATCGGAGCTCTTATAAGGAGGCGGAGCCACCTTAGATAGACAACCCCGTTACCCTGTTAGGATGAAGGGAGGGGGTTGGAAGAGGGAATAAAAGAGGAACAGAAGGGAGACCGGGGAGGAAGTGGTGCAGAGTAAACAACGGAGACAGGCCGACCGGGAGTCGAAGAGAGAGATGGCTAGGTGAATGTCTCCTATGACTCTCTCATGGGTGAAGGCTTGCCTTGGTGACGAAACCAGGCAGCCAGCCCTATTTCTGAGGTCTCCCGTTCCCTTTTGAAAAGGGGGATAAATCTTCACCGGAACGGCGACCGGAGGTAAGGACTACCTCCCGCCGTCTGTAGGGGCGCCACATCTACATAACACATGTGATTGTATCCATGATATTGGGGATGCCAGCCTCCAAGCAGCACCTAGGGATCCCCCAGAATTACAGCTCATCTCCAGACTACAGAGATCAATTCCCCTGGAGAAAATGAATGCTTTGGAGGGTGGATTCTGAGGCATTGTACCCCACTGAGGCCCCTGTCCTCTTTAGCCTCCATTCCCAAATCTCTGGGAGTTTCCCAACCTGGACCTGTCAACCCTACCTCCTCCGTCCCCTGCCGGTGGCCGGAGGAGACCTGTCAACCTTACCATGTGCCCTTCAAAAATCCCCTGCAATACAGAGTGTGATGAGAATGAGCTTTTATATACAGGGGTGTGTGTGTCATCAGTACAGTCCCAGCGAGTGCCGAAGCCATTTAAAATATCTGCAACGGGCACGGCACGAGAATCAGAATGTTCTCTCTGTTATTATAATACCAAATCAAATACTTCCAACCTAGGGCCTTCTGTGAATGTCTATGATTGTTGCTTGGGAGAATGCAGAGAAATAAAGTCTTCCCTCCTCCCCTTTTTGTGATCCTTGCTCAGACTACAAGCCTCAAACAATTTATTTCTGGATTATTACTCCTACAGAATTTAACCAAGAGTTCACTACATGAACACTGTTAAAAGACTGTAACCCAAAATCGCTGTCTTGCCCTTAGAGTGAAACGCTAGAAATCAGAATGCAGACTGAGCCAATTAGGGATCTTGGGGGCACATTCTCCTACGCGGGAACAACATTTCCAGCGGCTCCTTAGACAGCCAGTCGAGCACAGTCATCAAGACAACTTTAGGGTGCAATATTTTCAAAACGCTTTAACAAGCTGAACTGTAATTTTAGTTTTAACTTCATGTTAACTTCTAATTGGTTGATTTTTTCCTATGTTTGGTTTTCCTTGAGAATGTCTCTGAAATTTTCGATTATTTTTAAATTAAAAAAAACCACAAGCCGAACTGTGAAAAAATAACATATTTTTTATTCCCGCTCATCCCATCAATTCAGATTATGAATTAACAACATGGGTTAGGAACAGTTTGTTGGGATATGGTTTCAGCACAGTTGCCACAAAACCAAAAGGCAAGACTGGTCCCCACCCCCCCTTCCTCAGACTTCTTTACAGCTCGAAAGTGAAGAGACACATTTTACCTCAGACTAGGCCAACCCCTGACCTGACCTGGACTGTTCAGCCTAGCCTGATCTCATAGGATCTTGGAGCTAAGCAGGGTTGAGCCTGGCTAGTATTTGGATGGGAAACCTCCAAGGAATACCAGGGTCACATCGTGGAGGCAGGCAATGACAAGCCACCTCTCTTGCTTTGAAATCCATAAGGGGTCCAACCACCACAGGCCAAACCCTCTGAGACTGGCCCCCACAGCTGCCCTTGAACCATGGTTTAACCCAAGCTGTCCTCTATGCAAGATGTGGGGGGAGTTACTTCAAAAAGTAGGCAATCCTGTGTTCTATTTCTGAACCCTCAACTATGGACGAGGAATAGACAACACTATGTCTGTGCCGCTCCACTGTGTCAAAAGAGGATCCACAGAGCAATCACATTTCATTTTTGAACTACAGTTAGCTTGTGAAACTAGGAATCAGCTGAAAGATGGTCACTCAAATCCTGATTTGCCTCAGAAGATGCTGGTTTTGCTGTCTCGTCTCTGTACCATGAGAAGAAGGTCACCAGGGAGCAAGCCAGGATTAAACCTAAATGCCTGCATCAGTACATCATGAAGAACTGTAGTTAAGATGAACTGTTGAGGAGGAGGAGATTGGATTTACACCCTGCCCTTCACTCGGAGTCTCAGAGCAGCTTACAAACTCCTTTCCCTTCCCCTCCCCACAACAGACACCCTGTGAGGTAGGCGGGGCTGAGAGAGCTCTTTCCAGAACTGTCCTTGAGAGAACAGCTCTGACAGAACTACGGCTTGTCCAACGTCTTTCAGCAGCTGCAAGTGGAGGGAGTGGGGAATCAAACCTGGTTCTCCCAGATTACAGTCCACACACTTAACCACCACACCAAACCAGCCTCAGTTCCTGGATTCAGATACCAGACTAACGGACCTTAATAAACCAAGTTTATTTAGTTGCTGTAGATTTTCCGGGATGTGTGGCCGTGGTCTTGGCATTGTAGAGCCTGACGTTTCGCCAGTAACTGTGACTGGCATCCTCAGAGGTATGAACACAGAAAGATGGCTATGTTCAGCCTAACTCAAACAGGACACAGTATTTTGTTCCAAGACACTGAAAGGTTGGACAACACTTTCAGTTACCATGTCAGATTACACAGGGAAGCCATTGAAATTCACATACATAAACATAATTTCAACAGGAAAGAAGAGAGTTTAAAAATAAATAGGACATGGCTTCCTGTCCTGAAAAACACAAAAGGCTTTACATCAGACAATAGCACTACAGATAAGATTAGAATTTCAACAACCTCCTCAGGAAGCAGGAAACCTCCTCAGGAAACAAAAGAACCTCCTCAGGAAAGCTCCTCTATTAGCATGTCCATAGCCTGGGGAACTCCTACAAGAGAATGACTCAGCCCTACCCACCTTCTGGA
>NW_015169866.1:158301-161093 GCF_001447785.1 Gekko japonicus | reverse complement strand
ATTCCTGAAAATTTTATGAAGTTCTGCAGTTCCCAAGGACCAAAATTAGTCCCAACCACAGACTTGGTTCAATGTTGCTTAACTGCGTTTCTGGACCCTCTGGAAAAGCTTTGTATCTATTTTCGGGCACGTCAGCAGCACTCTTGTTGAAAGCCCTGTCTCTTATTTCACAGCTGGTGACAGTGCTGATAACTTCCCTTCATCTGCAGGAGGAGCTGCTCTCAAGCCAAGAGCCTTTCTCCTATTCTGCCAATAAGCTGGAAAAAGAGATGACGGAAGAAGGTAAGCCCCGGAGGGTGCTAGGATCTGCGTAAAGTTATCCTTTTTGCCTTGGGATGCCAGCAATTGGACTGTGAGTTTGGAAGAAATCTACTGGCTTTCTGTTTTTCATCTATTCTGCATGAGAACAGTCTGCAAGCAAATCGAGGGGTGAACAAACGCAAAGAGATCTTGCACTGCAGGTGTCTCAAGGTTTACTTTGATCTCCGTGGCATCAACTCAGCTGCTGTAAAATTGGAAGGCTAATGTGTTTAGGTTCGAGGCCTACCGAGCTTGATGATTCATTTTGGTCTTCTTTATATTCTATAGACATACTGCTGAAAATTCTGCCACCGCCACAGCATACAAAATGGAGGAATCAGAGCTTAACCCTTTTCATAATTGCCAAAAGCCAATTCTACATCTACAAGCAGAGATTTGGCTCGCATGCCACTACCTTTGAGGGAATACTGGACCATCATGCCAATGCAATGAGGCCACTTCCGGGTTCACACTGGAAGAGATGTTGCGGCACCAGTGTGACGCCTATTTGCATGTCCCCGACCCCTAAAGCTTCCGCCAGCTGCCAGCCTAATTCCAGGTCAGGCTTGCTTTTGGGCCTGAACTTTTTGGACTCGGATTACTGCTGGTCCCCGGAGGAACTCACTAAGTGCCCTTAGGTAATATGGCCTATCTTATATATTATATATTTGTTGAATGAAATTTGAGTCCAGGGGCACCTTTAAGACCACTTTAAGGTGCTACTGGACTCAAACTTTATTCTGTTGCTTCAGACCAACACAGCTACACATCTGAATTTATATATGTGTTGTAAAGATTACCAAGGGAACATGAGAAGTATTTTTTTTTGGGGGGGATGCACAAGTGGAGGACCCATGAGGACTCACAGGGGGGAAATCTAATTTCCCCAATTCCCTCTCTCTCTTTCTCTTTGCCTCCCCCTGGCAGTTCCTGTAGCATTTCTCCTTCTAACTCCCCCCCCCCCCCCCCCCGTTTCTCCCTCTGGCAGCCTCTGCCCCTCCCTCTCTTACCCTTTTTCTTATTTATTAATTTAGTATTTATTAATTCGATTTATATCCAGCCCTCATTGCGTAGCACGCTCAGGGCGGCTTACAGTAGGTTAAAATACGTTAAAACACACATGCATTGAAACAATGCAATAACGTAGCATACAACAAATGGCATAAATACAAATAAAAAGATAAAATGCTGATGGCGGTGGCATCCCATAGGGTCAAATTACACTGGCTGTTATTGCTCAGGTTAACAAAGAGGGCCTTAACAGTTCAGATGTTAACTGTTCAGATGTAATCAGTATGTAGTCAGTGGTCAGTGGCAGCTCCTAACTGAAGACCTGGTGGAAGAGCTCTGTTTTACAGGCCCTGCAGAGCTGTAGGAGGTCCCGCAGGGCCCTGATGTCTTTTCGGAGTTTATTCCACCAGTGTGGAGCTGCCACTGAGAAGCATCTTCTTGCATCTTCAGTTTTTTCCTTTTTCCTTTTGCTCCTCCTTCCTCCAACTTTACATTCCTTCCCTCCATTTACCTTTTTAAATGTGTCTATCTCTTCCCTTTCTCTCATGCTGACACTAACGAAGACTTGGAATTTTCAGCAATGTTGGTTGCAAATCACCCAGCAACTCCCCAAATGGCCACTGTGCTCTCACAAGGTTTTCTTAAAGAAGTAGACATTGCTTGTATGATTATGGGGGTTTTCTAACCCAATGTTTTGGTGGGTTTTTTAACATTCAATATTTTCCTGCTATCTGGGGCTTTCCACAGGTTCACAGAAAAAGATCTCGCCAGTACATCTAAAGCACGTACCTGCAATTTGCTTCCATTATGAGGCCATTCCATTAGGGAAACACATTTGCTTTTGCAAATCATTAAGGGAACATAGCTTTTGCAAATAGGAGAACCAGAGATAAGAAATAGAGCCTTTGCGGAACACACAAGATTGCATGACCATATTAGGTGTCGTTAGGCCCGTTACTAGTAATTGCTGAACACTGCTTGTTGTTCTGTCATGAAGAAAGTTAACACCTGGCTGATAACAGGAAACTAGGACATGCGATGAGCCAAGGATGTTTGTGGTTTTGCAAAAGAACACAATGCTTCAGGCTTCATGGTCAATGTCTGTGATAATTTTGCATGCCAATTCTAAGAAATGATTTTTTTTTCTGTACTCAGTTGAAAAACTATTTAAGTCGGCTCAAACCTGCATTCGGGGTACACGCCCTGTTTTGAAAGTGCCCTGAGAGGTGCTTTTGGCTGTACCGTGCGCTTAATAAACAACCGTTGATTCTCCTTGCTGACGTCCCTCAGAACTCCCGCTACACATCCTTGGACCCACTGTGGGGGATTTTTTTTAATCCACACTCTATAGGTTGATTAGGCTTACCACGTGGCAGCGGGGGATCCGCATGTCTTCACAGGATCCCTGCCGCGGGGACGGCGATACGTGGTGCACCCGCCGTCGCCAGGATGTGACGCTATGCGTCGCTCTGGCAACGGGA
>NW_015169866.1:155509-157906 GCF_001447785.1 Gekko japonicus | reverse complement strand
GGGGGGAGAGGGGGGGGGAAAGAGAGAGAGAGGGGGAGAGAGAGAGAGAGAGAGAGTACCTGCTCCTTCCTTCGGGGCCGGGGGGAAGGGAGAGACAAGAAGCCAGTGGGCGGGGAAGGACCGGGCTCGCCGCCGCCTCCTCATCGGAGCCAGCAGGCAGGGTGGGGGGGGAGACCGGCCTTGCCGCCGCCGAGCCCGGCAAAGGGGGGGGAAGGACCGGCCTCTCCACCACCGCCTCCGCCTCGGAGCCGGGCGGGCGGGGGGAGGACCGGCCTCGCCGCTGCTGCCGCCTCCTCGGGACATCGAGCGGGGGGGGAAGGAGGAGACGGAGCTCTTCCCCCCCCGCGAGTATCGCGGGTCCCCATCTTGTTCCAATGTATTTGAAGAAGTGTGCCTTGCACACGAAAGCTCATACCTTGAATAAACCTTTGTTGGTCTTAAAGGTGCTGCTGGACTCTAAATTTGTTCTACTCTATACCTTGGTTCAAGATAAATTACTTCCTCCAAAAGCAGTTGCGTTTTGAAAAGGCATCAGGGCATCCTCACTCATGCTTTTAGCTCCCTTGAGCTATGGAAGTATGTTGCTTCAGTTGAAGTTTTAGTGGGTCAACATTTTTTGCTTTACAGGTTATATATTTGTGGAGTCCTATAAAGGGCGGGGAGAAACTGCAGCAATGTCTGACTTATGCTGCAATCTTCAAGTAAGTGTTTATGGCTAGACTGCTGAAAAATAATCCTAGGAGATCAAAGGGTTCCAGCGATGAAGCACCATGACAGAAGAAGTGGTGGTGGAAAGTGCCACCAGGTCACAGCTGACTTATGGTGACTCCGTAGGGCTTTCAAGTCAAGAGATGTTCAGAGGTGGCTTGCCATGGCCTGCCTCCGTGTCACAAACTTGGTATTCTTTGGAGGTCTCCCATCCAAATACCAGCCAGGGCCAACCCTGCTTAGCTTCTGAGATCTGACGAGATTGGACTAGCCAGGTCAAGGTGACAGAAGTAATAGGCATCAGGACTATACTCTCTTTTATAATCTATGGGCCCCGGCCACACGGGCTGGAAAATGCGGGGGGGAAGCGTGGCTGTTTTCCCCGGGGCAAACTAACGCGCGACTGTGCGATCAGACATCTGGTCGAGGTCCCGTGGCTAGGGGGGAGGTGCCAATCACACCACAGGCAAAGAAGCGGGGCGGCGCGGCAAACAGGGTTGTTGGGTTTTTTCCCCCTTTTTTAAACTGAAGTGTGCGCATGCTCCGTTGGGTGCTTGTGCGCAGCCGTGGAGCCTTGGGGGGAAAAATGACCTTTTTGCGAGGGGACATGGGCGGGCGCTGTATGCCACCGGAAACGCGATCAGACGCCCACCCTTGCCCCGCGGTTTCCGGAAACTAGTACCTCGGAGGTACTCGTTTTTTTGCCCCGGATCTTCGGCGGGAAGCCTCGGGTGAGCCACGGGAGCTCTACGCTTCCCAGATGTAGTAGTGAGATCGCGCCCGGAAAATCCGCCTATCTTCTGTCTCTGTAGCGTGGCTACTGTTCCGTGTGACCGCAGCCTATATTACCTTGACTACTATTCTCAGGGGCCAGGCCATCAATCAAGGACTATGTCAAACAAAAAGGGAATGATATCCATTACTATAACAAGTAGCGGTTCCTCCAAATCAACTGTCCATTTTCCAGTTTTATTTTTCCTGCTGGAGAAATTACGGCTATTTAATGTGTTTGTCTTCCACTTCTGAAAAAAAAGGGTTCTCGGGGTAGCATACATGGATCTTTCCCCCGTATACTCACAACAATCCTCCAAGGAAGATTAGGATGATAGGTAGCAGGTCACAGGTGGAACCTTCAAGCTGAGCAACAATCTGGTCTCTCCACTACAATTCACTATCTATCCACAGTTAACATTGTTATATACTTTACTTTTTATGAATTAGCAGTCTATAGTGATCACCAACAGAAGAGTCCATTTCCATGTACAGAATGTATAAATAATTTGCAAAACCCCCCCCAAAAAAAATGGCTTCTTTTAGTGGAGAAAGGCTAGTTTTCAATGCAGTGCAGAAGTTCCTCCAGGGTTATCTGGGGTTGCCACAGGTTTCAAATAGCTTACGAGAATGAAGCTGAGGAGCAGCTGTGCTCCAGCCGGATGGGAACAGCTGAACTGAAAATGTCTGAAACAGCTGTAGCTAAAAGCCTCTCCATTCAGACTCTTTCCTGTGGCATGTCACTGTGCAGTCTAGAAAGCCTGCAGATGAAACATCCATTTTATTCCACAAACTCCCTTTGGCGCATTCATGAATACTTATTCGCAACACGACAAGACGGGAAACGCAGCCGTTTTGTCCAAAGGCAACTGACATGACATTTCTCCTTCCAAAAGGCGGGGAGGGGGATCATTTTTG